>NC_048234.1:19343231-19343419 GCF_002007445.2 Ailuropoda melanoleuca | reverse complement strand
GACCGCGAGTCCGCCTGCTCCCCCGTGCAGGTGGCCCTCCAGCCGCCAGCTGCCCCGCGCACGCTCCCGGAACTCCCGGTCTCAGCCTTGATTCAGTGAGCACACCGGAGCTCCGGAGCTCCGTGAGATGCTTGGTGGCGCACGCTCCCGGCTCACGGACTCAGTCTGCTGTTTCCAGAGTGCGGGTC
>NC_048234.1:19266826-19343011 GCF_002007445.2 Ailuropoda melanoleuca | reverse complement strand
AGGTGGCTACCGCTTCCCGGCGCCCTGACACGGCGGCTCCCTCCCCCTTCTGTTTAGCTTCCGATATCTGTGCGCGGTTTCACGGCTCCCCGCTTCGTACCTCGATACTCAGCGCTGGAGATGTTCATTTGTAGAGATCCAGATGTATCTTCCTGCGTCTCAGGCTGATTCCGTGGATGTTCCTGCTGGTCTGGTACCTATCCAGCTCAACTCAGGGGACCGGCTGAAAAAGGGGTCCCCTACTCCTCCGCCATCTTAACCTCCTCCCTCTCTGTCTCTTTCTGTCAAATAAATAAAATCTTTAAGAAAAATAAAAAAATAAAATTGACCTGTAAACTCATTAGCTAGAGATTGTCTTGGTTTAACACTTACTGTATAACCTATTATTTTTCCAGATTACCCCATTTATTTCTATTTCGTCTTCAAGCAGTAAAAAATGCACGATTAGTTTGATTTCTATAGTGCCTTGTACATCCATTGTTCACAAAAGAAAACTGATGATATTTAAACCAAGTTCTATGAAAAGTACTAGAATTCCCCAAATATCACTTTAGGTTTGTACAATAATGTATAAAGTTTACATGGACTTTTCCATTCCTTATTGGAGAGGGCTGGAATCCTAAGCTTAGTAGGAACTTCTGCTCTCTTGAGATCCTGATAAGGATTAGGAAAACACATGAACCTCTGGTGTTGTCTCTTAAGTCTTAGCACTGGATCAAAGATCTTAATAGTTGTAGGTAATCAGACTGTTACCACTTTCTACCAATTTCTTGTTTTCTTTTGACTTTCCAGGGTGATTGGTGAGTTGTTACCAGCTATCTGGATATTTTTTATTTGAAATTGTAATTGTTATCCCTAGATACTGGAAAACACACACACACACAACAAAGAAAAATCAATAGGATTTCACAGTTCCAGGAGGGATATGCTGGTAACACATATACATGTAAAAACCTTGTATCTTTATGATGGACTTATGGTATTCTATGTTTGTTGTATTTTGTGATTAGGTTTTTAATCGCTTTTTAAACATTTTAAAATTTAAATTCAATTTAATTAACATATACTGTATTATTAGTTTCAGGGGTAGAGTTTAGTGATTCATCAGTTGCATACAACACCCAGTGCTCATTACTTCAAGTGCGCTCCTTAATGCCCATCACCCAGTAACCCCATCCCCCCACCAACCTCCCCTCCAGCAACCCTCAGTTTGTTTCCTGTAGTTAAAAGAGTCTCTTATGCATTTTTTCCACTCTGTTTTTCTTTTATTTTATTTTTCCTTCCCTTCCCCTAGGTTCACCTGTTTCGTTTCTTTAATTCCACATATGAATGAAATAATATGGTACTTGTCTTTCTCTGATTGCCTTATTTCAGTTAGCTTAATACCCTCTAATTCCATCCATGTGGTTGCAAATAACAAATTTTATTCTTTTTGATGGCTAAGTAATATTCCATTGTGTATATATACCACCTCTTCTTTATCCATTCATCAGTTAATGGACATCTGGGTTTGATTTTTCAATTTTTAAATTAAATGGGGAAATGGGCTGGGGGAAATGGGCTCATTAGATGATTTGCAAGATATACACTTGTAAATACAAATAAGATCACGTTTATAAACCTAATTTGTGTTCAAAATATAGTCAGACTAGCTCTTTTCCAACCAGATAAGCCTGAGGGCTTAATGGAAGTTATAGTACTTTTGAAATAAACTAATAAATACTCTCAGTTTCCAATAAAAATATGTAATTAGGTCCCTCATAATTGGAGTAAGGCCATCTGTCTAATACTGGGCATTGTGTAACTTCACATAATATCTGTCTAGAGTTATGGGATAGTCAGACTAGTCACTTTGGATACATTTTCATTATGACAAGCAGTTTGGAGGAGACTTTTAAAAACTGAGGTTTTGAAGGTATTTTTATGGGTTGACTAACTTCGGATAATAGGCCATGTGCAATAATGTTCTATAAAGTAATTGTTCAGAAATGAATTTCCAGGTGTCTTTTCATATCATGCTGAAAATTCTTTATAACCATTGTTTTCTGTTTCATATGTTCTAGATATTAACCCTTGTATAATTTTCTCCCATTTTGTGACTTTTTATTTCATTCTCTTGATAGTGTCCTTTGATACACAAATGTTGAAAAATTTTTTCTCTGAAATTTACGTCTTTATATAATTAACATACAGTGTTATATTAGTGTCAGGTGTACAACATTTTTTTAAAAGCTTATTATGTTACGTTAGTCACCATACAGTACATCATTAGTTTTTGATGTAATGTTCCATGATTCATTGTTAGGTGTACAACATATTAATTTGACAATTCTATACATTACTCAGTGCTATTCAGGATAAGTGTAGTCACCATCTCTGATCATACAATGTTATTACAATATTATTGACTATTCCCTCTACTATACTTTACACCTCCATGACTTATTTATTATCTAACTGGAAGTTTGTACTTCTTAATCTCCTTTGTCTATTTTGCCCTATAGCCCTTCCTGCTACCTCTCTGGCAACCAGCAGTTTGTTCTTTGTATTCATGGGTCTCTTTCTGCTCTGTCTGTTCTGTTTTTTTTTAGATTCCACATATCAGTTAAATGATATGGTGTTTGTCTTTCTCTGTCTGACTTATTTCATTTAGCATAATACCCTCTAGATGCATCCGTATTGTCGCAAATAGCAAGATCTCATCCTTTTTTTTTTTTTTTTGATTGGGTAATATTCCATTGGGTGTGTGTGTGTGTGTGTATGTGTGTGTATCACCTCTTCTTTATCTATTCATCTATCAATGGATACTTGAGTTGCTTCCATATCTTGGCTATTATAAATAATGCTGCAATAAATATAGGGATGCATATATCTTTTTGAATTACTGTTTTTGTTTTCTTTGGGTAAATGCCTAGTAGTGGAATTACTGGATCACATGGTATTTCAATCTTTAAATTTTTTGAGGAATTTTCATACTGTTTTCTACAGTGGCTGTGCAAATTTACATTCCCACTGTAGTCCATGAGGGTTTCCTTTTCTCCACATCTTCACTGACACTTGCTATTTATTGTCTTTTTGATACTAGTCATTCTGACTGGTGTGAGATGATATCTCATTGTGGTTTTGATATACATATCCTTGATGATAGTGATATTGAGCATCTTTTCATGTGTGTATTGGCCATCTGTATGTCTTTGGGAAAATGTCTATTCAGGTCCTGTGCCCATTTTTAAATTGGAATGTTTGTTTGTTTGTTTTGGTGTTGTACAAGTTCCTTATATATTTTGGGTATTAACTTCTTTTTTTTTTTTAAAGATTTTATTTATTTATTCGACAGAGATAGAGACAGCCAATGAGAGGGAACACAAGCAGGGGGAGAGGGAGAGGAAGAAGCAGGCTCATAGCAGAGGAGCCTGACGTGGGGCTCGATCCCATAACGCCGGGATCACGCCCTGAGCCGAAGGCAGACGCTTAACCGTTGTGCCACCCAGGCGCCCCTGGGTATTAACTTCTTAATTGGATATATCATTTGCAAATATCTTCTCCCCTTCAGTAGGTTGCCTTTTTGTTTTGTTGATGGTTTCTTTGCTGTACAAAACCCTTTTATTTTGGTGTAGTCCCAATAGTTTATGTTTGCTTTTGTTTCCTTTGCCTGAGGAAACATATCCATAAATATATTGCTCAGGGCAATGTCCAAGAGAACAAATGTTTTAAATTTTGATCAGGTCCATTATATCTGTTTTCTTTTGTTGTCTGTGCTTTTGGTGTGATATCTATGAAATCATTGCCACATCCAGTGTCAACCAGATTTTCTCCTAATAATTTTATTTTTAGCTCTTACATTTAGGTCTCTGACATATTTTAGTTAAATTTTATGTACCATGTGAGGTCAGTGTCCAGGTCCTTCTTTTGCGGGTGGGTATCCAGTTTTCCCAGCCCACCACTAGTTGACAATATTGTCCTTTCCCTATTAAATGATCTTGGCACCCTTTTCAAAAACCATTTGACCAAACCAAGAGTTTATTCTGGGCTCTCTGTTCTGTTCCATTGATTTATATGACTGTCCTTTTGTCAGTACCTCACCATTTTGATTACTGAAGCTGAAGCTCTGTAGGAAGTTTTGAAATCAGGCTTAAGGAAAAAAGAAATTTCTTCTTTTTTATCTTAGTTCTGTTTTTGCAAAAAAGTCATTGACATTTTGATAGGGATGACACTGAACCTGTACATCACTTTGGATAGTATTGACTTCGCAATAGTATTAAGACTTCCGATCCACAAACGTATATTTGTTTTCATTTATTTCTGCTTCCTTTAATTCTTTTAACAATGTTTTGTAGGCTTCTTCTTGTTTAAGTCATTTCTAAGTGTTGTATTGTTTTTGATGCTCTTGTAAATGGAATTGTCTTCTCCATTGCATTTATGGATGTTCATTGTTAGCATATATAAATACAGCCTGTTTTTATATGTTGATTTTGTATACTGATACTTTATTGAAATTGTTTATTAGCTATAGCAGTTTTGTGGAATATTTAGGTATTTCTTTGTATAAGATCATATCATCTTCAGGCAGAGAATATTTTATTTATTCTTTTCCAATCTACATGCCTTTTTTTTTCCTTTCTCTTATCTAATTTTTCCAGCTACTATATTGAATTAAAAGGGTGAGAGTGATCTTTTCCTTTTTCCTGATCTTAGGGGATAAACTTTCAGTCCTTCGCTATTGAGAATGATGTTAAGCTAGATTTTTCTTTTCTTTCTTTTTTTTTTTTTTTAAAGATTTTATTTATTTATTCGACAGAGATAGAGACAGCCAGTGAGAGAGGGAGCACAAGCAGGGGGAGTGGGAGAGGAAGAAGCAGGCTCATAGCGGAAGAGCCTGATGTGGGGCTTGATCCCACAATGCCGGGATCATGCCCTGAGCTGAAGGCAGACGCTTAACTGCTGTGCCACCCAGGTGCCCCTAAGTTAGATTTTTCATACATAGTATTTATCATGTTGAGGAAGAGTTTTTCTATTCCTAGTTTGTTGGTTGTTTTTTTTTATCATGAAAAGATATTGAATTTTGTCAAATTCTTTTATGCCATGTTTCCCCCTATCATTCTGTTAATGTGGTATATTACGTTAATTGATTTTTGTATATTGAACTGTCCTTACATTCCAGGAATAAATCTCAATTAGTCATGAGGGATCCTTTCAGTATTCTTTGGAATTCAGTTTGCTGTTTTTTGTTGAGGATTTTGTCATCAATATCCATAAAGGATATTGGTCTGTAGTGTTCTTTTCTATGTAGTGTCTTTGGCTTTGGTATCAGAGTAATGTTGGTCCCTGTGAGTTAGGAAGTGTTCAACCTCTTCAATATTTTGGAAAAATTTGAGAAGGTTTGGTTTTAATTCTTCTTTAAATGTTTGGTAGAATTCACCAGTGAAACCATTTTGTTCTGGGCTTTTTTTGTTGGTGGTGGTGGTGGTGCCAGATTTTGATTACTGATTCAGTATCCTTACTAGGTATAGAGTTACTGAGATTTTCTATTTTTTCATGATTGTTTTTGGTAGATTAGTTTGCTCCTAAGAATATATTCATTTCATCTTGTTATCCCCTTTGTGTGCATATAATAGTTAATAGTATTCTGTTACAATACCTTTTACTACAGTAAATACCTTGTACAATACCTTGTACAATCAGTAGCATTATCCCAAGTTTCATTTCTGATTTTAGTAAGTGGAGTCTTCACACTCTTCTTTAATCAATCTGCTGAGGTTTGTCACTTTTGTTGATCTTTTCAACAAAAATTAAAATATCCAACTTTTGTGGTTGAGTTATCTATTTTTCCACTGAATTTTATCAGTGTTTGCTTCATATATTTTGGGGCTCTGGAGATTGTTACAGGTATGTTTGTAACTGTTATATATTCTAAATTAATAAGTACTTTTCTTAATATTTAATGTTCTCATTGTTACTTATAACAGTTTTTGACTAGAAATCTATTTTATTTGATATGAGTATAGAGTCTCAGTGTACTCACTCTGCTAAACAAAACACCACAGACTGGGTGGCTTAAAAACAACATTTCTGTCTCACTGTTCCAGAAGCTGAAAGTCTGAGTTCAGGGTGCTAGCATGGTTCAGTTCTGGTGAAGGCTCTCTGCTGGTTTCAGACTGTCAACTCCTTGCTGTGTTCTCACACAGTGGAAGGGGCCAGGGAGCTCTGTGGGGTTTCTTTTATAAAAAATGTTAATCCCTTTCATGAGGGAGTTACACCATCATGACCGAAGCACCTCCCCCAAAGCCCTATTTCTTAATACCATCACATAGGGAATCAAGATTTCAACATAAGAATTTCGAAGGGCACACAAACTTTCAGGTCATAGCATACAGCAGTTCTAGCTCTCTTTGGTTGATATTTACCAAATTTTTTTTCCATCTTTTAACTTTCAACCTATTTGTGTCTTTAGATTTAAAGTGAGTTTACTATAGACTGGATATACTTACATTATATCTACTCATTCATTCGGCCAATCTCAGCCTTTTGAATGAAAAGTTTAATCCATTTATATTTAAAATATTACTGATAAGGAAAAGCTTACTTTTTTCATATTTCTATTTCTTTTCTGTATGTCATAAAGCTCTTTTATCCCTATTTCCTTCATTACTGCCTTATTTCCTCTTGATTTTTTTTGTAATGATATATGTTCATACTTCTCATTTTCTTTTGTGTATATTCTATACATATATTTGTGTGTGTGTTTACCATGGGGACTGCAGACAACATAGTATTGATATTGCATCTAATTTTAATTGATATCAATTTAACTTCAAACCCATACAAAATTTCTACTTCTAAACAACTCCATTCTTGCAATTTTATATAATTCATGTCACAAATCACCTCTTTTTACATTGTGTACACAGTACCATGCTTTTGTAATTATTTTTATGTCTATGTGTTTTAAATCCTATATAAAATGAAAAATGGAATTTCGAACTACAATTACAACAATACTGGTTTTTATATCTGCCTGTGTGTTTACTTTTAAGAGAGATTTTTATTTCTTAATATGCTTTTGAGTTATATCAAGTATGTTTTTATTTTGACCTGAAGGCCTCCCTTTAGCATTTTTTTAGGGCAGATGTGGTGGTAGTAAATTCCCTCAACTTCTGCTTATCTGAGATGCCTCATTTTTTCTTTTACTTTTAAAGGACAGTTGGATGGACAAGGAATTCTTGGTTGACAGTTTTATCTTCAGCACTTTATTTTTTTTTAATTTTTTATTATGTTATGTTAGTCACCACACAGTACATCCTTAGTTTTTGATGTAGTGTTCCATAATTCGTTGTTTGCGTATAACACCTAGTGCTGCATGCAATATGTGCCCTCCTTAATACCCATCACTGGCCTATCCCAGTCCCCCACCTCCCTCCCGTCTGAGGCCCTCAGTTTGTTTCCCAGAGTCCATAGACTCTCATGGTTCATTCCCCCTTCTGTTTGCCCCCCCTTCATTCTTCCCTTCCTTCTCCTACCGATCTCCCTGCTATTTCTTGTGTTCCATTAATGAGTGAAACCATATGATAATTGTCTTTCTCTGCTTGACTTATTTCATTTAGAATTATCTCCTCCAGTCAAAAAAACTAAGAGACAGCCCACGGAATGGGAGAATATATTTGCAAAGGACACTACAGATAAAGGACTGGTATCCAAGATCTACAAAGAACTTCTCAAACTCAATACACGAGAAACAAATAAACAAATCATAAAATGGGCAGAAGATATGAACAGACACTTTTCCAATGAAGACATACAAATGGCTAACAGACACATGAAAAAATGTTCAAAATCATTAGCCATCAGGGAAATTCAAATCAAAACCACACTGAGATACCACCTTACGCCAGTTAGAATGGCAAAGATAGACAAGGCAAGAAACAACAATTGTTGGAGAGGATGTGGAGAAAGGGGATCCCTCCTACATTGTTGGTGGGAATGCAAGTTGGTACAGCCACTCTGGAAAACAGTGTGGAGGTCCCTTAAAAAGTTAAAAATTGAACTACCCTATGACCCAGCCATTGCACTACTGGGTGTTTACCCCAAAGATACAGACGTAGTAAAGAGAAGGGCCATATGCACCCCAATGTTCATAGCTGCATTGTCCACAATAGCCAAATCATGGAAGGAGCCGAGATGCCCTTCAACAGATGACTGGATTAAGAAGCTGTGGTCCATATATACAATGGAATATTACTCAGCTATCAGAAAGAACGAATTCTCAACATTTGCTGCAACATGGACGGCACTGGAGGAGATAATGCTAAGTGAAATAAGTCAAGCAGAGAAAGACAATTATCATATGATTTCTCTCATCTATGGAACATAAGAACTAGGANTGTTATTGTAAATGGGATGGATTCCCTAATTTCTCTTTCTTCAGTCTTATCGTTAGTGTATAGAAATGCCATTGATTTCTGAGCATTGATTTTGTATGCTGCCACATTACTGAATTGCTCTATAACTTCTAATAGTTTGGGAGTGGATTCTTTTGGGTTTTCCATATAGAGTATCATGTCATCTGCGAAGAGAGACATTTTGACTTCTTCTTTGCCGATTTGGATACCTTTGATCCCTTTTTGTCTTCTGATTGCTGTTGCAAGGACTTCTAGTACTATGTTGAATAATAATGGCAAGAGTGGACATCCTTGTTGTGTTCCTGATCTTAAGGGAAAGGCTTTTAGCTTTTCCCCACTGAGAATGATATTCACTGTAGGCTTTTCATGGATGGTTTTTATGAAATTGAGGAATGTACCCTCTATCCCTACACTCTGAAGGGTTTTAATCAGGAAAGGATGCTGTATTTTGTCAAATGCTTTTTCTGCATCAATTGAGAGGATCATATGGTTCTTGAGTCTTTTCTTGTTGATATGATGTATCACATTGATTGATTTGCGAGTGTTGAACCATGCTTGCATCCCAGGTATGAATCCCACTTGGTCATGATGGATAATCCTTTTAATGTACTGTTGGATTCTATTAGCAAGGATCTTGTTGAGGATTTTGGCATCCATATTCATTAGAGAAATCGGTCTGTAATTCTCCTTNATGCTCTATCACACTGATTGATTTGCGAATGTTGAACCACCCTTGCATCCCAGGGATGAATCCCACTTGGTCATGATGGATAATCCTTTTAATGTACTGTTGGATTCTATTAGCNTTGGATCCTATTAGGTAGATCTTGTTGAGAATTTTGGCATCCATATTCATCAGGGATATCGGTCTGTAATTCTCCTTTTTGATGGGGTCTTTGCCTGGTTTGGGGATCAAGGTAATANTGGCCTCATAGAATGAGTGTGGTAGTTTTCCTTTTGCTTCTATTTTTTGAAACAGTTTCAGGAGAATAGGTATTATTTCTTCTTTGAATGTTTGGTAGAATTCCCCAGGAAAACCGTCTGGGCCTGGAGTTTTATTATTTGGAAGGTTGTTTATCACNGGATCCTATTAGGTAGATCTTGTTGAGAATTTTGGCATCCATATTCATCAGGGATATCGGTCTGTAATTCTCCTTTTTGATGGGGTCTTTGCCAGGTTTGGGGATCAAGGTAATATTGGCCTCATAGAATGAGTGTGGTAGTTTTCCTTTTGCTTCTATTTTTTGAAACAGTTTCAGGAGAATAGGTATTATTTCTTCTTTGAATGTTTGGTAGAATTCCCCAGGGAATCCGTCAGGCCCTGGACGCTTGTTTTTTGGGAGGTTTTTGATAACTGCTTCAATCTCTTCCTAATTAATCAGTCTGTTTAAAAAATAAATGTCTTCCTGTTTCAGTCTTGGTAATTTATCGGTTTCCAGGAAGGCATCCATTTCTTCCAGGTTGTTTAAGTTATTGGCATAAAGCTGTTGATAAAAGTTTCTAATGATACTTCCTATTTCATTGGTGTTGGTTGTGATCTCTCCCCTTTCATTCATAATTTTATTAATTTGGGTCCTTTCTCTATTCTTTTGGATAAGTCTTGCCAGTGGTCTGTCAATTTTATNCAGTGGCTTATTGATCTTATTTATTCTTTCAAAGAACCAGCTTCTAGTGATCTGTTCTACTATGCTCCTGGTTTCTAATTCATTGATCTCTGCTCTAATCTTGATCAACTGCTTTCTCGTGCGTGGGTTAGGCCTGTCCCTCTGTTGCTGTTCCAGTTTCTTGAGGTGAGAATATAGAAACTGCATTTTAGATTTTTCTATTCTTTTGANCTTCTGTTCCAGCTCCAGCTTCTTGAGGTGAGAATATAAAAACTGCATTTTAGATTGCTCTATTCTTTTGAGTGAGGCTTGATGGCTATGTATTTTCCCTTAAGACTGCCTTTGCAGTGTCCCATAGGTTTTGAACCGATGTGTTTTCATTTTTGTTGGTCTCCAAAAATTGTTTGATCTCCTTCTTAATTACCAGGTTTACCCAATCATTCCTAAGCCGGATGGTGCTTAGTTTCTAAGTGAGTTTCTTCCAAATTTTTCCTAGTGATTGAGTTCCAGTTTCAAAGCATTGTGGTCTGAGAATATGCAGGGAATAATCTCAGTCTTTTGGTATCGGTTGAGACCTGTTTTGTGACCCAGTCTGGAGAAAGTTCCATGTGCATTCGAAAAAAATGAGTATTCTGTTGTTCTGGGGTGTAATGTTCTCTATATATCTATGAGGTCCGTCTGGTCCAGTATGTCATTCAAAGCTCTTGTTTCTTTGTTGATTTTCTGCTTAGGNCATTCTGTTGTTCTGGGGTGTAATGTTCTGTATATATCTATGAGGTCCGTCTGGTCCAGTATGTCATTCAAAGCTCTTGTTTCTTTGTTGATTTTCTGCTTAGGTGATCTGTCTATTGCTGAGAGTAGAGTGTTGAGGTCCCCTACTATTAACGTATTATTATCTATATGTCTCTTTATTCTGGTTAAGAGTTGGCTTGTGTATCTTGCTGCTCCCCTGTTGGGGGCATATATATTNTGGGGGCATAGATATTTATAATTGTCATATTCACTTGTTGGATACATCCTTTAAGAATAATATAGTGTCCTTCTGTATCTCTAACTACAGTCTTTAGTATAAAATCTAATCTGTCTGATATGAGAATTTCTACCCCAGCTTTCTTTTGAGATCCATTGGCATGAAAAATAGTTCTCCATCCCTTCACTTTCAGTCTGGATATATCTTTAGGTTCAAAATGGATCTCTTGTAGACAGCATATGGATGGGTCATGTCTTTTTATCCAATCTGCAACCCTGTGGTGTTTTGTGTGAGCTTTTAGGCCATTCACATTGAGAGTGATTATTGAGAGATATGATTTTAATGATGTCATGTTGCCTGTGAAGTCTTTGTTTCTATAGATGGTTAATTTCTGTTCTGTATCACTCTTGAGGCCTTTTTACTTTTATAGAACCCCTCTTAATATCCATGTATGGCTGATTTGGTGGTTACAAATTCCTTCAGTTTCTGCCGGTCTTGGAAGGTCCTTGTCTCTCCATCAATTGAGAATGACAGCCTTGCTGGATAAAGAATCCTTGGCTGCATGTTCTTCTCAGATAGAGCTTTGAAAATACCTTGCCAACCCTTCCTGCCCTGCCAGTTCTCTGCAGACGGGTCTGACGTTATTCTAATATTTTTCTCTCTGTATCTAAGGATTTTCTTCCCCCTGGCTTCTTTCAAGATTGTATCGTTGGATCTATTATTTGCGAATTACACTATGACGTGATGTGGCGTAGGCCTGTTCTCATTGATCTTGGGAGGAGTCCTCTCTGCCTCTTGGACACGAATACTTGTTTCCTTTGCCAGATTAGGGGAGTTCTGACCTATAATTTGTTTAAATATCTCTTCTAGACCTCTCTCTTTCTCCACCCCCTCCGGGATGCTNTCTCTCTTTCTCCACCCCCTCCGGGATGCTGATGATTCTGACATTGGAATGTTTCATTGAGTCAGTAATCTCCCATAATCTACATTCTTGAGATTGGATTTTTTTGACCCAAGTTTCTGTTTTTACTTTCTCTTCTACCATCCCATCTTCCAGTTCACTAATTCGTTCTTCTGCCTCATTTACCCTGGCTGTCAGAGCATCTAGTTGAGACTGCATTTGATTCATAGCATTTTTAATTTCTTCCAGATTCGCTCTCATCTCCACCCTTAGAGATTCTATGTTCTCGTTAATATTTTCATTAATATTTTTTTCAAGCCTACACATCATCTTGACCATTGTTACTCTGAACTGCATTTCTGACAATTTGGTTATATCCATATCCATCAGTTCTGTGGCAGAGGCCACAGTCTCTGTCTCCTTTCTTTGCTGAGGATTTCTCCTCCTTGTCATTCTGATGAGAAGAGGTTGCAAGGATGCACAGAGTCCAAGTTATTGACCAGGACCCAGGCAGTGTGCACTTGTTTTATTGGGACCTTAGGGATGTGGGCTTCTTGATTTTTCAGCCTGCCTTCTGGGGGAGGGGCCTGCTGCACTGATAGGCAACCCTGTTTGGGTAGAGTCACCCCGTCCTCTGCGAGTGGGGATGGGGTTGGGCAGAATGTGAACCGGTATTTCCGGGCTATTGTTCTCTGGCGGCTTTCCATGGCGGTTTTCTATACCTCTTCTGAGCCTTTGCTGAGGATTTCTCCTCCTTGTCATTCTGATGAGAAGAGGTTGCAAGGATGCACAGAGTCCAAGTTATTGACCAGGACCCAGGCAGTGTGCACTTGTTTTATTGGGACCTTAGGGATGTGGGCTTCTTGATTTTTCAGCCTGCCTTCTGGGGGAGGGGCCTGCTGCACTGATAGGCAACCCTGTTTGGGTAGAGTCACCCCGTCCTCTGCGAGTGGGGATGGGGTTGGGCAGAATGTGAACCGGTATTTCCGGGCTATTGTTCTCTGGCGGCTTTCCATGGCGGTTTTCTATACCTCTTCTGAGCGTCAGAGCAGCAGTGGCCATATCCTAGCCTCTGTCTCAGAACAGAGAGATCGCAGTCCGCTCTCCACTGAGCTCTCCTGGCCACTCTAACTCTGTTTCTGTCAGTGCTGCTAAAAACCGTGCAGCGTCCCGGGGATGTGCGCCCCACAGCCCCTCTCCCAGCCCTTGTTTCCAGGGCCAGCAGGTCTCTGTCCTTTGTGCTTCTAACACCGCCAGCCGCCCCCCCCTCCCCCGCGCCCCGTTCCTGTGCGCGCTCCCAAGCTCCGTTTCAGTGTGGTTCGCGTGCACTCTGAAACGCCAGTTTTCCGTCTGGTTGCATGCGTGCTCCCAAGCTCCTGGTTTCAGTCTAGTTCAAGTGTGCGCTCCAGATCTCTGGTTTTCAGTTTGGACGCGTGTATGCTCCCGAGCTCCCAGTTTCAGTCCAGTTCCAGTGAGCGCTCCGAAGCTCTGCTTTTCAGTCTGGTAGCGCACACATTCCCGGGGTCACGGCCTCAGTCTGCTTCCTCGAGGGTGCTGGTCTGTGAGTCCGGCTGGCTCCCCAGTGCAGGTGGCTACCTATCCATTCACCTATTGAAGGACATCTTGGTTGCATCTAAGATTTGGCAATTATGAATAAAGATGCTACAAATATTTGTGTGCATGTTTTCGTGTGGACATAAGCTTTCAGCTCCTTGGGTAAATATCAAGGAACACAATTACTAGATTGTATGGTAAGAATATGTACTTTTGAAAAAACTGTTAAACCGTTTTCCAAAGTGGCTGTCCCATTTTGCATTCCCACCAGCAATGAATTACAGGTCCTGCTACTTACTTCATATCCTCACCAGCATTTGATATCGTCAGTGTTTTGGATTTTGCCCATTCTAATAGGTGTGCAACAGTATCTCATTGTTTTAATTTGAAATTCCCTAATGATATATGATGTTGAGCATCTTTTCATATCCATGTTATCAGCCAGCAGTATATTATTTGGTGGAAATGTCTGTTCATATCTTTTGCTAATTTCTTAATCGGTCTCTTTGTTTTCTTTTTGTTGAATTTTAAGAGTGCTTGTACACTTTGGATACCAGTCTTTATCAGAAACATGTTTATACATCTATAGCTTGTTTCATTTCCAACGAGTGTCTTTCACAGAAAAGAAGGCTCACGTTTTAATAAAGTCCAAAGTACCAATTTTTACTTTCATGTTTTAGTATTATATCTAAAAGGTCACTGATGATTCATTCACATGTAGAATTTAAGAAATAAAACAAATGAAGTAAAAGGAGACAAAGAAACAGACTTTTAACTACAAAGAGCAAACTGATGGTTACCAGAGGGGAGATTGTTGGAGGGGTGGGGAAAATATGTGATGGGGATTAAAGATTACAGAGTACATTTAACTCGCTGAGCAGTTAGTTACTAATTCACAGAATTGTTGAACCACTATAGTGTTCACCTGAAACTAATATATCACTGTACACTAATTATACTGGAATTAAATAAATAAATAAAAATTTTTAATAAAAATATAAAAATAAAAGACCATGACAAACCCACGTCACTTGGATTTTCTGCTATGTTATATTCTAGGATTTTTATAGTTTTGCATTTTTTATAATAATTTTTTATTATATTGTGTTAGTCACCATACAGTACATCCCTAGCTTTTGATGTAAAGTCCCATGATTCATTACTTGCATTTTTTATGGTAAAATACGAATTACATAAAATTTACCATTTTAGCTATTTTTAAGTGTACAGTTTATTGGCATTAAGTGCATTCACACTGTTGTACAACTGTCACTACTATCCAAGTCTAGAACTTTTTCATTATCTCTACTGAACCTCTGTACTCATTAAACAAGAACTCCCCATTCCACCACTGTGAGCCCCTCGTAACTACTATTCTACTGTCTGTTACTATGAAATTGGGTATTCCAGATACCTCATATAAGTGGAATTATATAATATATGTCCTTCTGTGTCTGGCTTATTTCACTTACCATAATGTTTTTATAGTTCACCCACGTGTAGCATGTATCAGAAGTTCATTCTGTTTTATGGTATAATAATGTTTCATTGTATATACCACATTTTCTTTATCCACTCATCCATTAAGGTCATTTGGGTTTTTTCCACCTTTTGGCTTTTGTGAATAATGCTGCTTATGAACACGAGTATAAAGATATCTGTTTGAGTCCCTGCTTTCAATTATTTTGAGCATATACCTAGGAGGGGAATGATTGGATCATATGCTCATCCTATTTTTAACTTTTTGAGGAACTGTCATACTGACTTCCACAGAGGCTGTACCATTTTACATTCCCATTAGCAGTGCACAGGTTTTTCAGTTTCTCCACATCCTTGCCAACCCTGGTTATTTTCCTTTTGGAATAACAGCCACTCTAATGAATGTGAAGTAGGATCTCACTGCACTTCTTATTTGCATTTACGTAATCACCAGTGATACTTAGCATATTTTCATGTGCTTATTGGCCATCTTCTTTGGAGAAACGTCTATTCAAGTCATTCACCTATTTTAATTGGGTTATTTGTTTTTGTGTTGTTGAGTTGCAGGAGACTTCTTTATATATTCTAAATGTTACACCTTTTTTTATATGCAATTTGAAAATATTTTCTTCCATTCCAGTGAATAGTCTTTTCACTCTGTTGATAGTCTTTTGTTGCATAAAGGATTTTAAATTTGATGTAATTAAATTTACCCATTTTTATTTTGTTTCTGTGCTTTTGGTGTTACATCCAAGAAATCATTCCATTGGGAATCAACCCAATGTCATAAAATTTTTATCCTGTGTTTTCCTCTAAGAGATTTACAGTCTTAGCTCTTAGATTTAGGTCTTTGATCCATTTGAGTTAATTTTTGTGGACAGTATAAGGTAAGGGTCAAACTTCTTCTATTTGCATGTGGAAATCCAGTTTTTATCCACTATTTGTTAGGAAAAAAAGTCATTTCCCCATTGAATGGTTTTGGTGTCCTTGTCAAAAATAACTTAAACATATATGTCAGAGTTTATTTCTGTGCTCAGTATTCCATTCCTTTGGTCTATATGTCTTTCTAATGTCACTACTACATTATTTGATTACTAAAACTTTACACCAAGTTTTGAAATCAATAAATTCAAGACCTCCAATTCTGTTTTTTTTTTTTCAAAATTGTTTTGGCTATTCAGGGTCCCTTGAGATCTTGTATAAATCTCAGGATGTGTTTTTCTTCTTTCCAAAAAAACATTATTGGGATTTTTATAGGGATTGCACTGACTCTGCAGATTGGTTTGGGTAGTATTGACATTGAACAACACTAAGTCTTTCAACCTAATGAATATGGGCTCTCTTTCCACTTAGTTATGTCTTCTTTAATTTCTTTCAGCAATGCTTTGTAGCTTCCACTATACAAATCTTTTCATCCTTGGTTAAGCTTATTCCTAAATATTACATTCTTTTTGAAGCTATTTTAATTGGAACTGTTTTATTAAAAGCTAGTTTGACTGCTGACCCTACCCACCTATAAGCTTGCAGAGTACAGGATTCTCAACAGCACAGGGACCTAATCCTGTCCAGTGCACCCACAGCAGGCAAAGTAGGTCTTTGCAGCCAACTGAACTGAAGGCAAATGCAGCTCAGGCACAACAGTAGGATGTATGAAGCCCAACAGAAGATGCCCCCCTGGAGCACCCGGTTCTGGTGACCAGGGGACATTGTGCTACAGGGAACCACAGGATTCCTTCTACACAAGGCCACTTCTTTCAAGACCAGAAGTAGCTAACCTCCCTAAATACATAGAAACAAACACAGAAAGTCCGAGGAGACAGAGGAATCTGTCCCAAACGAAAGACTAGGACAAAATCACAGAAAAGAGCTAAATGAAATGAAGATAAGCAATATGCCTGATAAAGAATTCAAAGTAATGGCCATAAAAATAATCACTGAACTTGAGAAAAGTATAAATGGTTTCAGTGAAAACTTCAACAGAGGTAGAAAGCATAAAAAAGAACCAGTCAGAGATAAAGAATTCAGTAATTGAAATAAAAAATACACTAGCGGGAATCAACAGCAGATTATAGAATGCAAAGCAGATCCATGATTTGGAACACAGGGTAATGGAAAGCAACCAAGCTAAACAGCAAAAGGAAAACTAGAATTTTTAAAAAATGACAATAGGTTAAGGGAACTCAGTGAAGTCACCAAGTGTAATAACATTCGCATTACAGAGATTCCCATAAAAAGAATAGAAAGAAAAGGGGACAGAAAATGTATTTGAAGATCTATAGCTGAAAATTTCCCTAATCTGGGGAAAGAAACAGACAACCAAACCCAGGAAGCCCAGAGAGGCCCTAACAAGATTAATCCATCAAGGTCCACACCAAGACCTATAATAATTAAAATGGCAAAAAAGTAATGACAGAGAACTTTAAAAGCAGCAAGAGAAAAGAGTTACACAAAGGGGAAACTCAACAAGACTATCAGCTGATTTTTCAGCAGAAACTTTTCAGATCAGAAGGGAATGACAAGATGTATTCAAAGTGCTAAAGGGAAAAAACCTGCAACCAACAAGATTATCAATCAGAATAAAAGGAAAGACGAAGAGTTCCCAGAGAAACAAAAGCTAAAGGAGTTCACCACCACAAAGGGGCACCTGGGTGGCACAGTGGTTAAGCGTCTTCCTTTGGCTCAGGGCGTGGTCCCGGAGTCCTGGATCGAGCCTCACATCAGGCTCCTCTGTTGTGAGCCTGCTTCTTCCTCTCCCACTCCCCCTGCTTGTGTTCCCTCTCTCGCTGGCTGTCTCTATCTCTGTCAAATAAATAAATAAAATCTTTAAAAAAAAAAAAAAAGGAG
Source organism: Ailuropoda melanoleuca (assembly GCF_002007445.2). Lineage (NCBI taxonomy): Eukaryota > Metazoa > Chordata > Mammalia > Carnivora > Ursidae > Ailuropoda > Ailuropoda melanoleuca. Next base: position 19,325,263 of record NC_048234.1, on the reverse strand, counting down.
TTCACCACCACAACACCAGCCTTGCAAGAATCATTAAAGGGAATTCGGGGCAGGGGGGAGAAGGCCATAATTAGAAGAAAATTATGAAAGGAAGAAGTTTCTCAGGTAAATGCAAATATATAATAAAGGTAGTAAAATACATTTATAAAACCAGTACATAGGTTGAAACACAGAAGTAGTAAAATCAATTATATCTACAAAAATCAGTCAAGGGAATATACAAAATAAAAGGATTCAAAATATGATGTCACATATGTAAAATGTGGCGAGGTGAGGAAAAACTTTGTTTTTAGAATGTGCTCAAACTTAAGCAACCATTAACTCACAAAAGAATGTTATACACACCATAATAAAAAAATTTTTAAAAAAGAATGCTATATACATAAGATGCTATATTTGAACCTAATGATAACCACAAATAAAAAACCTACAATAGGTACACAAGAAATAAAGAGAAAGGAATCCAAGCACAATACTAAAGAAAACCATCAAATCACAGGAAGAAAGCAAGAAAAGAAGAAAGGAACAATGAAGAACTACAAAAACAACCACAACAGGGGAGTCTGATTCTCCCTCTCCCTCTGCCTTTCGCTACCTCTGCTTGTGCTCTCTATCTCTTTCTCTGTAAAATAAATAAATAAAATCTTAAAAAAAAAAACCCACAAGTAATGTACTGGTAACAAGTACACACCTATTAATAATTATTTTAAATGTAAAAGTTCTGGGGCTCCTGCTCTCTCTCTCAAATAAATAAAAGCTTTAAAAATAAATAAATAAATAAATTAATTAATTAATTAATANTGAAGAACTACAAAAACAACCACAACAGGGGAGTCTGATTCTCCCTCTCCCTCTGCCTTTCGCTACCTCTGCTTGTGCTCTCTATCTCTTTCTCTGTAAAATAAATAAATAAAATCTTAAAAAAAAAAACCCACAAGTAATGTACTGGTAACAAGTACACACCTATTAATAATTATTTTAAATGTAAAAGTTCTGGGGCTCCTGCTCTCTCTCTCAAATAAATAAAAGCTTTAAAAATAAATAAATTAATTAATTAATTAATTAATTGGGGCACCTGGGTGGCTCAGTTGGTTGAGATCTGCCGTCGGCTCATGTCGTGATCCCAGGGTCCTGGGATTGAACCCCACATCAGGCTCCCTGCTCCAAAGGGAGCTTGCTTCTCCCTCTTTCTCTGTGTGCTGCTCCCCCTGCTTGTACACTGTCTAATAAATAAATAAATCTTTAAAAAAATAAAATAAAATATAAATAAGTAAATAAATAAATGTATGTATGTAAAAGGTCTAAATGCTCCAATAAAAAGACATAGGGTAGTGGAATGGATAAAAAAATAATACCTATCTATATGCTGTATACAACAGATTCACTTCAGACCTAAAGACACATGTAGACTGAAAGTGGAGGGCTGGAAAAGTATGTACCATGCAAATGCAAGCAAAAACAAACAAAAAACAAAAACAAACCACAAAACCCAAGGTACCAATACTTATACCAGACAAAAGAGACTTTAAAAGAAAGATTATAGCTAGAGATAAAGGAGGACACTACATAGTGATAATGAGAAAAATCCAACAAGAAGATATAACAATTGTAAATTTCCATGCACCCAAAATAAAAGCACCTAAATACATATCAGTTATGAACAGACATAAAGAGAGACATTAACAGTAATTCAATAATAGAGAATTTTAACACTGCACTCACACCAATGGATAGGCCATCTGGACAGAAAATCAACAAGGAAATACTGGCTTTAAATGACACATTAGACCAAATAGACCTAAGAGATCTATACAGAATATTCCATCTAAAACAGCAGAATATACATTATTTTCAAGTGCACATAGAACATTCTCCAGGATAGATCACTTGTTAGGCCACAAAACAAGTCTCAATAAATTCAAGAAGATTAGCCAGTTGATGTGATGGATTACATTAAATGATTTTCAAATCTTGAACCAACCTTCCATTCTGCTCAGTGGGGAGTCTGCTTCTCCCTCTGCCCCTCCCCACCCTACTCAGTCATGGTGTATTCTTACTTTTAAACATTGTTGTATTTGATTTGTTAATATTTTGATGAGGATTTTTACAACTATGACCATGAAAAATATTAACCTGTAGTTTTCTTGTCACATAATGTCGTTGTCTGATTTTGGTACTAGGGCAATGATGGCCTTACAGAATGATTTAGGAAGTATACTCTCTTTCTACCTTTCAAAAGAGATTATAGAGAATTGCTAAAATGTCTTTCTTAAATGTAGAATTCCCCAGTGAACCTATCTAGGCTGCTGCTTTCTGTTGGAAGGTTATTAATTATTGTTTCAACTTCTTTAATGGATATAGGTGTATTCAGATCCTGTTTCTTCTTTTAAAATTTTAAGTTTTAATTCCCATTAATTAACCTATGCTGTTATACTAGTTTCAGGTATACAGTATGGCGATTCAACAATTTCATACATCCCCTGCTGCTCATCATGACAAGTGCACTCTTTAATCCCCATAACTTATTTAACCTATTCCCTCCACCCTTCTTCCCTCTGGTAGCCATCACTTTGTTCTCTATAATTGAGAATGTGTTTCTTGATTTACTTCTATTTTTCCCTTTGCTTGTTTTGTTAAAATTCCACATATAAGTGAAATATGCTATTTCTTTCTCTGACTTATTTCACTTAGCAATATACTCTCTAGCTCCATCCAGGTTGTTGCCAATGGCAAAATTTCATTCTTTTTTATGGCTGAATAATATTCCACATCTTTTTTATCCATTCATCAGTCAGTGGATACGTGGGCTGCTTCCATATCTTGGCCATTGTAAATATTGCTGCTATAAACATAGGGGTGCATATATCCCTTTGATTTAGTGGTTTTGTATTCCTTGGGTGAATACCCAGTACTGCAACTGCTGGATCACAGGGTATTCGATTTTTAACTTTTTAAGTTAAAAGCCACTGTGTTCCACAGTGGCTGCATAAGCTTGCATTCCCACCAAAAGTGCGTGAGTATTCCTTTTTATCCACATCCTCGCCAACATCTGTTGCTTTTTGTGTTGTTGATTCTAGCCATTCTGTCAGGTATAAGGTGATATCCCATTGTAGTTTTTTTTAATTAATTAATTTTTTTAAAGTTCCATGGTTTATTACTTACGTATAACACCCAGTGCACCATGCACTAAGTGCCCTCCTTAATACCCATCACCAGCCTATCCCATTCCCGCGGCCCCCCCAAGCCCTCAGTTTGTTTCCCAGAGTCCATAGTCTCTCATGGTTCCTTCCCCCTTCTGTTTACCCCCCTTTCTTCATCCCTTTCTTCTCCTACCTATTTTCCTACTTCTTATGTTCCATAAATGAGTGAAACCATATGATAATTGTCTTTCTCTGCTTGACTTATTTCACTTAGCATTATCTCCTCCGGTCCCGTCCATGTTGCTGCAAATGTGAAATCTTTCTTTTTGATGGCTGAGTAATATTCCATTATATGTATGGACCACATCTTAATCCAGTCATCTGTTGAAGAGCATCTCGTCTCCTTCCACGTTTTAGCTATTGTGGACAATGCTGCTATGAACATTGGGGTGCATATGGCCCTTCTTTTCACTACGTCTGTCTCTTTGGGGTAAATACCCAGTAGGCCACAATCATAGGGTAGCTCATAGGGTTGGATCATAGGGTAGCTCAATTTTTCAGTTCATAGGGTAGCTCAATTTTTAACTTTTTAACGGACCTCCACACTGTTTCCAAAGTGGATGTACCAACTTGCATTCCTACCAATAGTGTAAGAGGGATCCCCTTTCTCCACATCCTCTCCAACATTCGTAGTTTCCTGCCTTGTCAATTTTTGCCATTCTAACTGGCATAAGGTGGTATCTCAATGTGGTTTTGATTTGAATTTCCCTGCTGGCTAATGATTTTGAACATTTTTTCATGTGTCTGTTAGCCATTTGTATGTCTTCATTGGAAAAGCGTCTGTTCATATCTTCTGCCCATTTTTTGATTTGATTATTTGTTTCCCGTGTATTGAGTTTGAGAAGTTCTTTGTAGATCTTGGATTCAACATAGTACTAGAAGTCCTTGCAATGGCAATCAGACAACAAAAAGGGATAAAAGATATCCAAATGGTCAAAGAAGAAGTCAAACTGTCTCTCTTCGCACATGACATGATACTCTGTATGGAAAACGCCAAAAGACTCCACCCCCAAACTACTAGAACTTATAGAGCAATTCAGTAATGTGGCGGCATACAAAATCAATGCTCAGAAATCAATGGCATTTCTATACACTAACAATAAGACTGAAGAAAGAGAAATTAGGGAATCGATTCCATTTACAATAGCGCCAAAAATCATACATTATCTCGGAATTAACTTAACTAGAGACGTAAAGGATCTATATTCTAGAAACTACAAATCACTCTTGAAAGACATTGAAGAAGACACAAAAAGATGGAAAAATATTCCATGCTCATGGATCGGAAGAATAAACATAGTTAAAATGTCTGTGCTACCCAGAGCAATCTACACTATCAATGCCATCCCGATCAAAATACCAATGACATTTTTCAAAGAACTGGAACAAACAGCCCTTAAATTTGTATGGAACCAGAAAAGGCCCTGAATCGNATGGCTAACAGACACATGAAAAAATGTTCAAAATCATTAGCCATCAGGGAAATTCAAATCAAAACCACACTGAGACACCATCTTATGCCAGTTAGAATGGCAAAAATGGACAAGGCAAGAAACAACAAATGTTGGAGAGGATGTGGAGAAAGGGGATCCCTCTTACACTATTGGTAGGAATGCAAGTTGGTACATCCACTTTGGAAACAGTGTGGAGGTCCGTTAAAAAGTTAAAAATTGAGCTACCCTATGATCCAGCCATTGCACTACTGGGTATTTACCCCAAAGATACAGACGTAGTGAAGAGAAGGGCCATATGCACCCCAATGTTCATAGCAGCATTGTCCACAATAGCTAAATTGTGGAAGGAGCCGAGATGCCCTTCAACAGATGACTGGATTAAGAAGCTGTGGTCCATATATACAATGGAATATTACTCAGCTATCAGAAAGAACGAATTCTCAACATTTGCTGCAACATGGACGGCACTGGAGGAGATAATGCTAAGTGAAATAAGTCAAGCAGAGAAAGACAATTATCATATGATTTCTCTCATCTATGGAACATAAGAACTAGGAGGATCGGTAGGGGATGGGACTGGAGGAGATAAAGCTAAGTGAAATAAGTCAAGCAGAGAAATACAATTATCATATGGTTTCACTCGTTTATGGAACACAAGAAATAGCAGGGAGATCGGTAGGAGAAGAAAGGGAAGAATTAAGGGGGGGCAGACAGAAGGGGGAATGAACCATGAGAGACTATGGACTCTGGGAAACAAACTGAGGGCTTCAGAGGGGAGGAGGGGGACTGCGATAGCCCAGTGATGGGTATTAAGGAGGGCACATATTGCATGGAGCACTGGGTGTTATATGCAAACAATGAATTATGGAACACTACATCAAAAACTAAGGATGTACTGTACGGTGACTAACATAACATAACAAAAAATTATTAAAAAAATAAATAAAAATAAAAAAAGTTGAAGGATAAACTGATGTATCTATACAATGGATTGTAATTCAGTGCTATCAAGAAATGGGCTATCGAGGCTTGAAAAGACATGGAGGAATGTTAAAGGTGTATTACTATGTAAAAGAAGATATTCCAAAAAGGCTGCATGATAACTCTATGAGTTTATAGACAGTCAAAACTGTGGAGAAGGTAAAAAGATTAGTGGTTGGTTGCCAGGGACATGAGGGGAGGAAGGGATGAATAGATGTAGCACAAGGGATTTTCAGGGCAAGGAAACTGTTGTGCACAACACTTAAAAGATGGGTACACGTTATATAGATTTGTCAAAACCCTACGATGTACAACACCAAGTGTGAACCATAATGTAGACTGTGGGTTTTGCTTGATAATGATACGTCACTGGTGGCTCATAATCGTAATAAATGTCCCACGTATACCAAATGTACAAATGGTGGCTGAGGTTGATAGGGGAAAGGGAATCTGTAAGAAGTCTCTGTACTTTCCACTCAAATTTGCTGTGATCCTAAAACTGATGTAGAAAGTTAATTTTTTAAAAAAACATAGAATGTACAACAAAAAGAATGAAACCTAAGAAACTGTAGACTTTCATAATAATAAATAATAATTATAATAATATGTCTTTAGTGGTTCATCAGGTGATGCAACTGAACCACACTAATGCAAGATGAATAATAGGAGAAACTTTTTGTGAGCAAGGGGGTAGATGAGAATGCTCTGTACTTTTTGCTATATTTTTCTGTAAACTGAAAATTGCTTTGTATTTGCTTTGGTATCACATATACTAAAATTGGAATGAAAATTGCTTTAAAATTAATGTCAATTAATTAAAAATATAAATATATGTTTTCAGTCAAAACTAAAGAACAAAGATACTTTTTTAAGGAGAAAAAATAAATGTGCCCATGCATATAGCTGCTAAGTGCTGGAATTCAGTTCATACCCATGTCTACTGGATTCCAAAGACCTCTTTCTTTTCTGGTGATATTTCTTGGATCCAACTCCAGTTGGAGTTAATTTTTTTTAAATTCAGTTAGCCAACGTATAGTACATCATTATGGACTTAATAGTTAAGGCTTATAAAGATTAATGTCTTTGAAACAGTCATTGTAGGTACAAGAACAGAAAGCATGAGTGAAGGTATAGGTTGATTACTTCAGTCTTCTTTCTAGACCCTTTTCCCTTGCTTACCTCAACTCTCTAGGCTATAAGTGAATCTAGAAATGATTTCCCAAGTCTCTAGCAGGGTCCATGTATCACAGTTCTGGCCAATGCAACATAAGCACACCTGTGGAGGTTTCTGACAAAGCCTTTGCTTTTCTGAACGAGACACTAAGCCTTCTTCTCTTCCTTTCTTTTCCTGCCTAAAGTATGCACTGAGATCCAGAGGTGCAGCAGCTGTCTTGGGACCATGAGGTGAACACCATAAGGAGGAAGACTTGTATACTCAGCATAGCTGACCGGAAATGTGTGAGGAGGCTGCATTCAGGATTGGATATTTAGTCCATAGGCTTCTTTGAGGCCACCATTAGAGGGTTTTGTTATTTACAGAGAACACAATCCTAATTGATACACATATACAAAGAGTATTCTTTTATATGAGAAATAAATTAAGCATACAACCATGAGTTTCTTATGAGAATTTTAGTAGGACTTTGGTAACACAAGAATTAGATATCTTAAAGGTGTTAACTGATTATTTGAGTGTGTATAGTAGATGGTTAGCCATAGATTGTCTTTGTACCACTTTAAATGTGGTCATATCATCAGAGGTAATGAATTCAGATTCTGGGACCAGGAACCCTGCCTCCAGGCCTTTTTTTAAAGAGCATATGAGGGATAGGGGTCAGGACAGGGTCTGGGGAGATACCTTATGTGTCTGGGAATGCCTTTTCATTCTGTTGGGGCTGTAAATCTCCTGGGTACTGCTCTTGTTCTCCTTTTTTGGTCTTTGCATTTCGGATAGCATTCTTCCTGGCTTTGTCCAAGGTGGCTTATGGCCTGTGAGGTTCTGCAGCCACTTACGAAGTTTTACAAGGTGGCCTTGGTTAGGACTTAATACACCTTAGAGACCTCATTATGATTAACCATTATGGAGTTTGAAATTGGGGAGAATTTTTTAAAATTCTGTTTATAGATATTTGATAGAGATTAACTCGCTATTTAAGTTTTCTATAAATGCTGCCTAGAAATGTATGTGTATGTGAGTCAAAGGAACTGGCTAAATACTAAGATACTTGTTAATTTACTTTTCTCACAAGTTTTCATATCATTGCACAGTTATTTTGTTATAGAAATGGTTTGTAAATTCTCAAATAATAAACATAAGGTTTGCTCCCTTGCTAAATCAGTTCTTCTGTAATATATGACACTCAGTTGTTTATTCTCTTCTATATATCTATTCATTTTTTTCCTTAAACATAATTTACTTCTAGTGCCTTAGATGATAGAATTAGAAGAACCCTACTTTGAAAAATACGAGTTTATATGGCCCCGACTCAATTAAATGGATTTAGTGTCCAGTATGATTATTTGCAATTAATAGTTCAATAAGACACAAAAATCTTTTAAAATCTATTAGAAAAGTCCAAGTTTTGTGACTCTTTATATATCTGATCTGAATTAATATCAATAAAAACATCCTGGTCCATTTTGTGTACCAGGTGTTAGGCATTGTGTAAGTTATTTTTCATTTTTATTTCTTGCTATTGTGTTTAATTAAGTAGTGAAATAACATTTGGGCATTAAATCTGGAGAAAAAAGAGTGGGTGACAGATTATAATATATCAAATACAAATTTTAAAAATAGGCTTATCCTTTCTTCATTAGTGCAAAGCAAAGTGTTTTACTAAGCTATAAAAATTTTTTTGAGTTATTGTGTGTGGTTAAAATGATAAAGATTGTGTCACCGTAAGTTAACAGCATTAAAAAAGCAATAATAATCATACCATTAATAAAAAAGGCAAAAATAGTTTTTGGAATAAAAAGTATTATTAGCAGAAACTATAATAATACAAGGAATAGTTTGTTACACACCAAATGAAAAGCCCAAACACTAAATGATGATTTCTCATATTTTAGTAATCAGTGGGGTGACAAAGCCATCAGTTAATGTGTCATCAAGAATCATGTAAACAGTAGATGAAATACACAATACTTCCATCTCAGCATATTGAAGCAAGCTCTTTTCTGGTGCAACCTACATTACAGCACTTTTCACTGAAGTTTACATACTGTCTCTTTTTTCGGTAATGCATATCTAAGCCTGAGCTTTCTAATTCTGAAAGACTTTTGTCTTCAGCTTCATTTTGTCCAATAAGAAGAATTTCCTTCAATTCTTTCAAGGTAAGATTTGGATCTTCCAGAGCAAGTTGTAGCTCTTGTAATGATGACTGCCTCCCAGACAGTGCTGCCTTCAGCTCCTGTGACAGATTAGGAATGTGTTCCAATATTGTATTTAAGGTTTTTGTATCGATGACAGAGGATGACGCAAGCTCTAAAAGGGGAGAGGGGAGAGAGAAAAATACTCAAGTCAAAGAACATCAGGAAAACAATAAAATTTTGGATAGACATAAAGGAAAGCATTGTCTTAATAGAATTAAACATCAAAACAGAATCAACAAATATCGTGATTAAACAACTTAGAGTATTATAGTTGGGTGGCTTAAATTACTACAGCATCACCAAGATTCTGCTTTATCCCACAGACCTTCTGTCATCTTTCTTTATGCTTTCATCCTAGCAGTTTTGACTCCCTGATTTCTGAAGTCATCTTGGTCATTGAAAACACCCAGTTTGACCACAGATGAATTTTTCTTACCTGGGTAATTTTCTTTTGTTACTAACTTCTGAGTTATTATAGTAATCCTATCAAATATTCCATGGTGGCAAATTACTGCTTCCGGATAAAGTTAAAAAGGCAGAATTTTCAACTGTTCTCATCTAAACGTCAGGAGATAACCAGTCTCTGATGTCCCTCAGACATCAGTTAAATAGATGTAAATAGATCTTTTTTCCCCAGAGTATTTATTTCAAATAAAACAATACTTTAGGACTTTATCTTTCCTCCTAATGCTCCTTCTCATTCAAGTTCTAAGCTGACAGATGAGAATTTATACCATTTTTGGTAGTCAGAAGTTTTTGCATTTTCCTTCAGTAAGATATCCTAAGTTTAATTCAACCTCTTCATAAAATTCCCCCTGCTTTAATTTAAATCTTCTATAGTTGGGGCCTTATTGAATACAGAGAAAAGCTAATAGTAACTTTCCATGTACTTAAAGCCAGTTAATTAATTAGGCAAAACATTTGTAGTTTTTGTTGTGTTTATTCATAGGCTTTTTTTTTTCTTTTGCATTCTTTTTCATCTGTGGATAGACATATAAGGTGTTTTGAGATCTTGGCTATTGTGAATAGTACTACAATGAATGTGGGAGAGGCAATGTCTCTTCAAGATCCTGATTTCACTTATTTTAGATGAATATGCACAAGTGGGATTGCTGGATCATATGTTTTTTGTTTTTTGTTTTTTTTTGAGGAATCTCCATAGTGTTTCCCATAGTGCTGCACCATTTTGCTTTGCCTTCCCAGCAACAGTATACAAGGGTTCTAGTTTTTCCACATCCTGAATAATACTTGTCTTTTTTTTAGGGGGGGAGGGACAGAGGGAGAGGGAGAGAGAGAATGTCAGGAGACTCCACACCCAGCACGGAGGCTCATCTCATAACCTTGAGACCATGACCTGAGCCAAAATCAAGAGTGGGACACTTAACTGACTGAGCCACTCAGGGGCCTGTATTTTTTTTTTTTTAAATAATAGCTATCCTGACAGCTGTGAAACGATGCCTGTGGTTTTGATTTCCATTTCCCTGATGATTAATGATATAGAGCTTCTTCTCTTATACCTGTTGGCCATTGTATGTCTTCTATGCAAAAACGTCTGTTCAAGTCTTCAGCCCATTTTCTAATTGGATTATTGCCTTTTTTGCTATTGAGTTGTAGGAGTTACTTATATATGTTGGAAATTAAACCCTTAGCAGATACATGATTTTCAAAGGTTTTCTCCTATTCCATAGGCTGCCTTTTCACTCTGATTATTTCCTTTGCCCTGCAGAAGCTTTTTGGTTTGATGTAGTTCCTCTTTTTTACTTCTTCTTTTGTTGCTTGTGCTGCACTCATTTATTAAAAGTATTTTTTAAACTTAATTCGAAACGTTTTGCAATCAACAACAACTTTACCTTCTCAAGTCTAAATAAAAGATAATATTCTAATTGACTTGAAATCATACAAACATCTTAACCACTGTATTTTGGACTAAAATTTCACTACCATAGACTTCCTTTAGTTCAAAATATCTGTCTTATTTTTTTAAAGGGGTGCAATGGTGGTATTTCTGCACACATTGTAGGAAAAAATGGTTAGTTAACAATTTAATAATATGAAAACAAAAACTAACAATAGAGGTTTTAAATTCATGAGTCACAAATTATTGACATATACTTCCAAAATATTCTTAACTAGTAATTTAAACATTTTTCTTGATCTTCACTTGCAGGCAATATTATGGTAGGTTATTTATAATTAAATTATGTGCTGGATAGCAGTTAAGAGTGTTCTTCGAAAATACTTTAAAATCACAGTACTCCTATAGAAATAGAAATTTGGCTAAATAGCTATATATAAATGTGATCAAAAAATCATTTTTAAGCAACAATTCGGAAACAATGTAAATGTCCACTAAGAATAGTTAAAACCTAAATGTCCACTAAGAATGGTTAAATATATATGGTAGATTTATGATATAGAATACTATAAAGAAGTTTTAAATTATGTTTTTGGAGAATAACAATGTGAGAAACTGCTCATAATATAATGTTAAGTGAGGGGCGCCTGAGTGGCACAGCGGTTAAGCGTCTGCCTTCGGCTCAGGGCGTGATCCCCGCGTTGTGGGATCGAGCCCCACGTCAGGCTCCTCCGCTATGAGCCTGCTTCTTCCTCTCCCACTCCCCCTGCCTGTGTTCTCTATCTCTGTCAAATAAATAAATAAATAAAATCTTTAAAAAAAAAATATAATGTTAAGTGAAAGTCAGGAGATACATGTACATATTTCCAATTTTTTTTTAAAGATTTTATTTTTAAGTAATCTGCAACCAAGGTGGGGCTCAAACATACAACCCTGAGATCAAGAGTCGCGTGCTCTACCCACTGAGCCAGCCCGGTGCCCCTACATATCTCATTAACATTGCTTTCCAGTTCCTCATTTAATATAGATATTTTTCTCATTAAATTCACATATTTTTTCAAAATTTTTAATATCTATGAGTGTTTTTCATTTTTCTTATTATATTTATGTATCTGTTTCAGTCTTTAATATGAACATATACTTTTTATTCAGAAAAAGTGAATAGGGGCGCCTGGGTGGCACAGCGGTTAAGCGTCTGCCTTCAGCTCAGGGCGTGATCCCAGCGATCTGGGATCGAGCCCCACATCAGGCTCTTCTGCTATGAGCCTGCTTCTTCCTCTCCCACTCCCCCTGCTTGTGTTCCCTCTCTCGCTGGCTGTCTCTCTCTCTGTCGAATAAATAAATAAAAAATCTTTAAAAAAAAAAAAAGAAAAAGAAAAAGTGAATAAAGGAAACACAATGCAATCTCGTCGTCCCTACTTTGAATCAGTAAATCCCTCAACTTTGTAGTCCTCTTATAATATTATATAATAATCCTGTAAGAACTTGCATTAAATAAATTGGTCTCTGACCAACAGTGTAGAAAAAGTAAAGTGAATAGCTTTATAATCATGCTTTAAATCCCATAAAAGAGAAGCAAATGGTGTACACAATAATTTTATATGAGGGTCACTTGTATACAGGATGGATAGGCTATAAAATATAGTTGTGATATATCATAAATTGCATATATGTTGTGAAACATAAAACACTAAGTTATTCATAATTGAGTTTGCCTTTTCTGAATTTAATATGACCCATTGCACTGCTTAGAATAGTGTGTCTGTGAAAATTTGCATTCTACTTACACTTAGCTTCTAGTTTGTCTTTATAAATAGTTTATTACTAACGAAGTTGTTTTTGTTTTGTTTTTTAAACCATTCCAGATTTGAGCTGTACTCAATTCTGCAGCTTCCAAATGCTTGAAGCATCAATCAGGTTTTCAGCTGAGAACTTCCCTTGGGCAAACTTCCCTTGACTCTAGGTCCCCTTCAGTTTCTCCTGTAGATTAGGCCCTTTTCTTTCTCTTCAATCCCTTATCTCATAAATGAACTTCAAGGTCCAGTGCAAAAAAGATGGGAGGCTCGGCTCTCCCCTTTGGTGAAGTTTACGAATAAAAATAAAATTAAAGGAGGAAATTTTTGATGGTGTGGGCCACAGCCCAGCCTTTTTGCAAAGGAGTAGAGTCGCTAATAAGCCCCTTCGTGTTTACCACTCCAGGACCCTCTCAATGGTCTCCCATGCCCTTTGGCACTCAAACCAGCGCACACTTGACTGCCTCTAGCGCTCTCAAGTCGAGATGGCCTGTTCAGTTGCCTCAGGCCCCAGCATGCCCGAAAGGCCCGCGGACTTGACTCAGGGGTCCAGCCCGAATGGGTCCCATCTCCAACGGGTCTTTGGGCAACCAATATCCTCTGTGGCTCCCCCTCTCCCCATCTGGATCATCCGGATTGCCAGGAGGTGAAGGGCTCCGAGTGCCTCTCAGGAGAGGCCTTCGTTGTTCCCGCTGCTTTCCCTCCCTCTGGTGAGATCCGCCGTGAGACCTTACTAGAACAGCAAATTAACAAAGGAAAACTCGAAACTTTTAAGCATCAGCAGCCTCAGAGTCAGGGCTAAGCGCGGGAGGCCCGAGCCGTCTGGAGCCGGGGAGTGCGGGTGCCGTTCTAAATAGCCCGCGGACAACCAATTATAGGAGGTACGGAGCGGTGGGGGGTGGGGCGCTCACCTGTAGGTGATTCAGGTGCCTGCCGAAGTTGCCGCACTTGCTGGAGAGCCTTTTCCCCCCAGTTGACCGAGCCGCAGATCCAGATACGTTGGCGGACTAACTCGCGGCCGCATGCCTTAATTACGTCGTTGTCCTTATGGGCTGGGATCTCACTGGGAAATTGGCTCAGTAGCAGCCAGATTCTTACCAGGTGGGACAAGTACTGTTGTGGCATCTTGGGCCAGATTGCTTCTGCTCTGGGTGTTTTTTCTCTAGGACTGCAGCCGCTGTCGCCCACCGGTCTCTGCCTCTGTTCCAATCCTGGGCTTCAGGCTGCTGTCCTGGCCAGGTTTCATCAAGCTTTTATAGCCCTCGGGCAACCACTTAGACCTGAGTCAATTGTCCAAACTCCACCCCTTTCTCCACCCACCTCATTGGAATTCTCCCCCCCCCACCTCTGCCCCCTCTTATCTCCCCACCTTTCACCCTTAACTTTCCTCTGTTTGCCCATCTTTCTGTTCTTGGAACAGTTGTATATTTTTTTCTTTTCTTACCCTTAAACTGTTTTGTATACTTAGGTAAAGTTAGTATTTGAAGTTTTCCTTTATTATAAAGTTAGGCATGGCCCTTACACTAAATTATATCAAGAAAAATAAAATTGAAATCACCCATATTATTTCACAATTCAGTCTTCCATCATGAACATTTGTTGCATAACCTAATCTAAATAAGTTAATTAGTATAGTATCTGATATATCAATCCATAAAGATATAATGAATGAATGGTTAATTTAACAAAAGAGAGAGAACTGATGACTTTTATCTAAATCCTGGTAAAAGTATTAAAATTCTCAATGCATCACTTTAAGCTTGTACAATATCTGAATTTACAGTGCACTTTCTCTACTGAGAAAGTACAGTGCACTTTCTTTACTTTGGCTCTTCTGGGAGATAGTTGGATTGTAACCAGTTACTTGAATATTTTAGTTTTAGGTTGTGTTGTTTCTATATCCCTAGAGACTGGAGAAAACACACACACACACACACACACACACACACACAGAAATAAACCCCCTCCCCCTCCAAAAAAAAGATCCTGCAATTCTAGAAAGAATATTTTGGTAATACAGGCTACAACACAAACATCAGGTTTATTTATTTTTTTACTGTATTCTATGTTTACTGTATTTAGTGAGGTATTTTTTAACAGCTCCTAATTTAACAGTTTGAGATAATATGCTCATTAAACAATCTCTCTGGATGGACATTAACTTTTAAGTGTAAATAGGTTCATTTTTTTCAATAACTTATTTACTTGTGTTGCTAATGTACCGAGATTACCTCAGTTCTACCAGGTAAATTAGAGACCTGGAGGAAGTTAGGGTAGCTTTGATTAAAGTAATAACTCAACAATAACAAATACAGCTATGGGATAGAATAAGTCTAATTTCTAGATTGTTGCTAATTTCAATAGGACCTACTTGGCATTTTCAGATGCTAAGCATTGCATAATTAAAACAACAATAACAAAACAACAACAACAAAAAAACCCAACCAACCCTGACCAAAGCTATGAGAGGGTCAGAGGTAGTGCTTTTACACAGGTTTTTGCTAAGATAAGCAGTTTGGGAGAGCCTTCTCAAAACTGAGGCTTGAAGGTTTTTTTGTGGGTTCACAGTCATTGCAAAAAATAATCCATTTGCAAGGCTGCCCTCCAAAGTAATTGCTTATGTAAAATGTAAGCTTGAGGGGGGGCAGTAGGTGGTGTGCACTAAAACTGCAGTAGGAGACTGATAATCAGCCTCCTGTGACCATCTCAGATGACCTCAAGGAGAAATCAAATACAGGAAGAACCAGAAAACCAGTTAAGCAGGGCGATGCAAGCAAAATTTTTAGACAATCAGATATGATAAAAACATGTATTAAGATGACCTAAGGGTCTTTCACGTGTCTGTGGAAATCAGAAAACCTTAATTGTTACAACCATAGCAAATTATACCTTGTGACTTGTCTTTGTGCTTGTGGCTTGAAACTGCTTCCAAGCATGCATACCCCTTTCTTTTGCATACATAATTCCCTGTATCTAAAAAGCTTCTGGGCAATTCTGCAGAGCAATTGGGAAGACTGTTTCCTGGGCTACAGTCCTCAGTAAAACAACGGACAAAAGCATTTACTAGCCTACTTTGAGGTTGGTTTTCTTTCAGTCAACAGTGGGATTTTTGCTTTACCTATGCAGTCTTATAGAGTCCTTGTAGCTGTCCAGTGAAATAGCCATTTTCCCATTTTATGGAGAGAAGAAGCAAGTTGAGAGTACTCAGGTAACATGTTCAACTGTCTAGCACATGTACCAGATGTGGGCTTACCCTACTGTTAAGAGTAACAGACAAATGCAGGGTTCACAGGCTTTGTAGGCACAACTAAAAGGCATTTCATGTTGTTAAAACAAACAACAACAAAACCCTAAGAAACTTTTTAAAAGAGAAGAACCAAATGTATGCCATGCACATGTCTGGTTAATGCTGGAGCCATGATTTCTACCCATGTCTCCTGGATTCCAAAGCCCTCTTTCTCTGGTTCTACTGTGTCCAGCCCCAGTGGAATTAATCTGTATGGTGAAGGTTAATAGACAAACATTAATGCCTTTAAGACAGTCATTTTAGGTACAAAGGGGTAAGTGAAACTATAGATTTATTCAACTTAGGCCATAAGTTGTAGAAATGATTTCCCAAGTCTCTTGCTGGTAGCAGGGTCCATGTGACACAGTTCTGGCCAATACAACATATGCACAAATGTGGACGTTTCTGGCAAAGCCTTGCTTTTCTGATCCAGACAGTAAGTCTTCTTCTGCTCCTTTCTTTTCCTGCCTAAAGTACACACTGAGATCCAGAGGTGCAGCAGCTGTCTTGGGACCATGAGGTGAGCAGCATAAGGAGGAAGACCCATATACTCAGCACAGCTGACTAGGTGTAAGTAGCCTGCTGGTTATCATTCAGATGCTAAACAGTGTTGATGGCTTATTCCCTCGGCTTGTTTAAGGCCCCTGTCACAGGGTTTCTTGTTGCTGTTATTTACAGAGAACACAATCCTTAGTTGACATATGTATGTCTAAGTGGAGTAGTTTTTTTATATGAAAAACAAGCTTACATTCATTAGTTTCTCATGAGGTTTTAGTCATAATTCAGTAGCACCTGAGTTAGATATTTGAAAGATTGAAGTAATCATTTGAGTGCTTTTACAAGATGGTTTACCACAGATTATCTTTGTACCTCTTAAAAGCCAGTTATGTAAGAAGCAGTGAATGTACATTCTGGGACCAGGAGACCTACTTCCATGGATTTTGCGGAAGATGTGGTGAGGGACTTGGGCCAGGGCAAGTTCTGTGGAATTGCTTTTTGTGTCTGGGGCTGCATCTTTGTCCTATCCAGGCTGTAAATTTCCTGGGAACTGCCCTTGTTCTTCTGGGTTGGATCTCCATTTCATAGAACTTTGCCCCAGGTGGCAGACAACCTCTGGGGTTCTACAGCCCCTTATTGAATTCCCTTGCTCATGGTCTCCTTCCTGCACTCCACTCCATCCAGCCTCCACTCCATCCAGTTGGGGTCAGCCTGTTGTTCTAAGAGAAACTCACTTTTTTAAAGACATGAGACTCTGCTCTTCTATTTTTCACCACTAATCTCCTTCTAGCAGCTTTATGTCTTGTAGCAAACTCTCACAGTTTTCTCTGATGTGTCAGTAGCAAACAGTCCCACTCAGTCCCCATGATAATCAGTGCTGCTTCAGATCTATTTTTGTTTGTATATTTCTTCCATCATTTCATTGCAATCTGGAAAAGGAGGAGAGGTAAACCCTTGTATTTTTTTTAAGCATAGTGATCAGAAATCTGTGCTGACTATATATCTCATCGACAACCTTGGGACCACTCTAGATGTTTGTGCTTTTACTTCAGGTTATCATGCTGTTTTATCAAGAAGACTGAAACAAAAAATGAAGGGAAATTAGGATCTTCAGAAAGTTCTCTTATCAGCAAATCTTTGGGAAATCTCTTGGCTAAGAGATTAGAAAAGATAAATAACTTCAATATTTTCTTATTCTCCTCAAATAATAGATGTGCTAAGGGAATGTTCATAAAGAATTATGCCACTGGATGGATAATTATTGTGAACAGATATCTTAGCTTTGTTCACTGATGATACATGCTTGTCATGTAATAGGCTCTCAATAATAGGTCCCCAAATATGCTATTGCTCACCATAAATGTTGATATATTGGGTCAGAAATTAAGGCCCAACATTATATGCTGCCTTGACATCTGGTGAAACAGGGATGGACTTAAATGTCCTAACCACAAGTCCCCCACCCTGCTTGCTCCCATGGTGGAGTCTGGCTCCCCTGGCCAAACAGCTCTACTCAAGAGGACCAGGCACAGTTCTTTCTCATCCCTCAGTAGTGGGTTTCATTTTCCTGCCAGCTCATGGAATTATTCGAAGAAGCCAATTGCATTCTCTCACAGTAACCACGGGTTACCTCAGCCTCTTGCTACTACAAGGCCTTACTCCTACAGCCCTAGTTGTTGGCTCTGTTCTGAGTGCAGTGCCCATTTAGCCTTCTGTGGCATGCAGTGTCCTACCCTGAGCTGTGAGTGTATGTGACTAATACACTGCTGCCAGTCTCATATGTCCAGTGTTGGGTGTCAAATTTTGTATGTGGCATCCCTATAACCATGGGGCAGAATTTCCTCCCTCACCAATAGGGTGAATAAGAGGCAATTAAAACATCTGGATTGTGAACAAGGTGGCCCATTCATGACCAAGGACACCTGGCCAGCTTTAACTCTTCTTGGCTAACTAACTGGTTCCATGATATGGCAAAGGCCCCCTGAGACAGAGCTACCAATTACTGCAGGCTTGTGCTTTGGGTACACTTTTTGTCTTTGTCAATATTGCCATCTCTCCCTAACCTAAAATGCTCTCATCCCCAAGACAAGAATTGATGTTAATTGACTATACCACAGCTTGACATGTTGTTGGGTTTGCCCTGTATTTGGCAGTTGGTCCTTGAGTTTCTTACCTGTAAAGGCAGACACAGCTAGCTTTAACTGTTTGGCTCTTGACTGCCACTTACCAAGGGTCCAGCTAGAGCAATGTGGTCACTGCATCAAGCCTGGTGACCATCACTGGCAGCTTGGGGGCAACCATGTGAATATTGTTTGTGATTGTGCATCCCTGAGATAGGCTTAGAGTTGGCCCTCTGTGAGTTTTATGAAAAAGAAGGAGACCACCATGCTGGGGAGAATTAAGCATAGCACCCCAGTTGGAGGTCTATGGCCAGGTGCTTATGAGAAAAGGAAAAGGGAAGAAGCATTTGGTACAAGCTCCTGCCAGAACACCAGAGGATGACTAATTCCACTGCTCTTCTAATATAAAATCCCTAGCCAGTGTACCCGGGTTTTGCTTAGTGTTGCTAATTACCAGCATATCAAGGGCTAATCTGGCAATCATAGAGCTTGATGACTCCCACATAGGCCATAGACAAAATGACCTTATTGTATGTGGGCCTTGATCCTAGGGAGGTTGACTGGCATTCCCTGGAGGAAAAGGTGGTTGCCCATAAGGCTGGTTGCCAGGCTTCTGAACTTTTCCCATAACCACCCGCACTATGAGTAATCGGATCAAGACAAACTAAAAGCCATGACTTTTTGCAGTTAGAAATATGTAATATTTTGAGAGAAATTGTATGTAGAAAGCAAGAGAGATGCAGAAAGAAAGCCAATAGGTGGGGTGCTGTGATTCATATACTTAAGAGCAGACAGTACAGCAGGACCCTTAAGTACCTCTCCTGCTGCTGATTCCTATGCTTCTTTCATAACAAAGATCCTGATCCTCAGGGTTATAGGGAAAAACACCTATGGCATCCCTGTGGCACAGCAAAAGAGTTAATTCAAACTTCCTTAAACCCCGTAAAGCAACTATTGCTATGGGGGTGACCCCTAAGCCTGACGATACTGGTTTGAAATTCTGGAAGAAGAAATTTATAAATAAGCGTAGGGTAGAGAGGACACCCCCTGCTATCAAATTATATTTAGTGGCCAACCAAAAAAGGGAGACAGAGAAAGAAAGAGAAGGAAGGAAGGAAGAAACCAACAAACAAACCTGACTATAAGGGAAGGGGGAAGAAAAAAACCTGAAACAAAGACCCATATTTAAACTCAGTTGGAAGTCCAAACTTTACTAAAATAATGTAAGTGGCAAAGAGATAAAGACTTATTGATTGGCTCTTGAACCTCTACAGCACAGATTCTGAATTAATTTTAACATATGCTGAAATGTACCAATCGCTACCAATTCGGCATAATACTAGATCCACATTATAGGTACACCTGGGGCTCCCACTACATATTAACATGGTATCCACTATAATCCTTGGAGGTTACTACATATGAAATTAGAGAACAAATAGGTATGTCTCACCTTAACCACTAGGACTGTTGTTTTACCTAAATTACCCATTGCACCCATTGCTCTAAAATAGATTTTAGTGAGCATAGATATTCTGACACCATCAATGATACATTAAAATAAAGAAAATAAAGTCTTTGGTACTTACCAGTTGGCTTGACAAAATGGGACCCCATTAACCCATCTGCACATTTTTTTTTACAAACTCTTGGGCTATTGTGTAAGACTTGCCCCAGGGTGCTCCTTATCCCCATTATTCATAATCTAGAATGTTTTCTTCATTAAAATGACTGATCCTTGGGATTAGCCAATGTCCTATGGCTCCTACACCCAACCTGGGCCTTTACTCCAGCCCAAAGTTTCCCCAGCATTGCAGCACGTTAGAATTGCCTGGGGAGCTTTAAGAAATCCTAATGTTATGTTGCATGCCAAAACAATTAAATCAGTGTATCCTGGTGTGGGAACCAGACATCAGTATTTTTGAAGATCTCTAGTTGTCTACAGTGTGCCAAATAGTTGACAAACTACCATGTAGCCACTGCCCAAAGACTCTGGTGAAAGATTTTAGGAATAATGCCATTTTATTTGTTACTTACGCAACCCTGAAGAAACCAATAAAGTTAAAATTCCTAAATATACCAGTCTTTAGCATAAGTGGGTGTTATGCAATACTTAAGATGTATTGTAAAGAGCTAATGTCAGTATTATAAGGATATGCTAATATGGTAGAAAACAGATGTGTACGTATGGAAAAAGAATGTATTTTGTAACTTGTCTAAGGTTCTAGCCATTGTTTTATAGAAACACATTAATTACTTCAATCTTATATCTAGGGAACACATGTGAAAAATTAATACAAAGATGTTCAGTCATGACTATTGAACCCAAATAATCCTACTTTATTCCCTCTTCAATATTAACCTTTTATTGTGCAAGGACATCATGTGTCACTTATAATTTGCATATATTTGAAGAGATTAACAAGTTATGTTTTATATTTACTTGTATCTGACTCAATAAATCAATCTTGAAACAGCTCAAAATAATCCTTACTAACTCTTCTCAAACAATTCTCAAGCCTGCATTAGCATGCCAGAGAGGACATATTAAAGCTTTAGAAGTACATATAATTCTGTTGATATTTAAGAAGTATTGTTTTCCTAGAAGCAAGTTTGAACAGAATTTTTTTAATTTTTTTTTTAAAGATTTTATTTATTTGAGAGAGAGAGAGAGCAGGGGGAAGGGCAGAGGGAGAGGGAGTGAAAGAATCCCAGGCAGACTCCCCACTGAGCAGGGAGCCCAATGCAGGACTTGATCCCAGGACTCTGGGCTGGTTGACCTGAGCCAAAGGCAGACACTTAACTGCCTGAGCCACCCAGGTGCCCAAGTTTGAACAGAATTGTAAATTGCCTTTCTTATAAAGTGAAGATTGCTTAATTCTACTTTTTTGGTTAACATTGGCTGATAGATGTGAGCGGCTATATTCTTTTTTTTGAAAAGTAAGGGTGGTACCCAAAAGCATTAACAAAATGAATCATCCTGAACTAAGCTGACTGCAGTGGAGAAGAAAATTGATTAAAAATCTAGGGTGAGTTGTATGCCTCTACAGGATTATGAGCTCTCTTCATCCATGATTCAGTGGTTTCTAACAAGTGACTTACTGATTTTTGATGAGGGTGTTTTCCTGCTGTTAGGTGTGTGTAGACTATCTGCTCATTTCATTACAATGAATGAAGAGACCTTCTTCTTACTTGCCTCCAGAGTGGTTACATCGATCCCAATAACCAGCTCCTTAGAATGCCTAGGACCACTTCCCTAAAGGTACAATTTTCTCCGAAAACCCTATTTTCCTACTTCAGGTTTTCTTGTCCACAGGTCCAGATATCTCAGATAATTCTGGATTTTCCAGAACAGCCCGGATTTCAGTTTTATTCTTTTCAGTAAATACTAATTGTTTAAAACATCACTATATGTTTTTTGAATTTTTATACCTTTTCTTCTGAAGTATCATCTAAATGCACTAAGCAGATATGACCCCCGATCACATCACTTTCCCTAGTTTTATTTCTCAAATATGTTCATTGTGTCCATAGAAAATGAATAGTCATTTTCTGACAAATAGGATATACAATCAACTGATAAACAGAGAAGGGTTTGCAGTCAAATGTTTCTCCTTTGTAAAATAGAACTCATCAAGTTTTGGGCACCTGGGTGGCTCAGTCGTTAAGTGTCTGCCTTCAGCTCAGGTCCTGATCCCAGAGTCCTGGGATTGAGCCCCACATCAGGCTACCCACTCAGCAGGAAGCCTGCTTCTCCCACTCGGCAGGAAGCCTGCTTCTCCCTCTCCCACTTACCCCGCTTGTGTTCCCTCTCTTGCTGTCTCTCTCTGTCAAATAAATAAATAAAATCTTAAGAAAAAAAAAAGAACTCATCAAGTTTTATAGTAGAGTGAAAATAGCAATAGACATGGGATACACTTGGGAGAATGTCAGTAAACACAGAACAGTACTATTAGGAAATACTAAGTGCTTGTTATCTGCCAAATGCTTTGTCTATATTATCTCATTTTATCCTCCTCAGCAACCCTCTAAGCTGGCTAATATTAGTACCACCAAACTACCAGAGAGGTGATAGAAGAACAGAGATTCAGTCACATGCTCAGGTCTGGTGAGCAGTTGGAATGAAGGTTCATACTGAGACTCTGTCTGCAGAGCTTGGGCTCTTAACCCTTGGATACTGACCACAGTTTCCTGAGAAATTTTGTAAACATGAATTTATTTTTCCCACCCAACAATCATGTTACACGTAATAGTGAAAATGTAATATAAGCTGAGTACCTCTTAAATTGGCATTTTATGCTGCTAGCATCACTAACAATCTTTCAAAAATCATCTGTTAATTTTGTTTACCTGGAAAGCTAAAAAGTGATGGTTATTTATCACTCTTGAGGAAAAAATTATACATTCCAAAGTTAGAAGAGAGTCTAAATGATTAGACTGTAAATTCAAAGCAGTGGTTCTCAACTTGGAATGATTTGGAGACATCTTCAATTGTCCAGTCAAGATGGGGGGGGGTTGCTATTGGCATCTAGTGGGTAGAGCCCAGGAATGCTGGTAAACATCCTGCAATGACAACTCATGGAACAGCCCCCACCACAATGAATTTATCTGGCCCCAAGTGTCCTGAGATTAAGAAACCTTGGATTACACTATTAAAATTATATACTATTGAACACTATTAAAATTATCCAAGTAATTACAAATGCTGAAATGTGAAGCATTTAATAAATTTATGAGGTTAATTGCCTGGCATATTGAGTCTAATAGTATATTTTGGTGAGTTCTAAAATATATTGCTTTTATGCTGGTATTTAGACTCATTTCTTAATTAATTGGCAGAGTGCTAGAAATTTAGATATTTCAGGAGCCAACATACTTCTTCAGAGTGTCTGCATCCCATATAGAAGCTGGTTGATAGGGATGAGTGGGTGGCTCAGTTTGTTGACCTTCCAGCTCTTGGATTCCAGTTGGGTCATGACCTCAGCGTTGTGGGATCTATTGGCCACATCAGGCTCTGCACTCGGTGGGGAGTCTGCTTCTTTCTCTCCCTCTCCCTCTCCCCATGCTCTCTCTCTCTCAAATAAATAAATAAATCTTAAAAAAGAAAAGAAACTGGTTGATGGCTCAGGACTCAGTCCTATTCTGTGGAGGAATAGGACTTGGTTACTAGGGGTTTTGTTCCTTGATTGCTTTGGCCTTAAAACCCTGATCTCTGCTCACTGGCATTGCCAAAACAACTGACTGGGATACTTTTCTCCCATCAACATGAATATTCTTTATGAAAACCTCTATATCCAAATTCTAAATGAAAGGATCTGGCCTATAAAATCAACACCATTAACATAAAATCTAATAGTAATTTTGTTTCAAAAATTCTGAATATATACATTAGATGACAAATGTTAAAATTCAGTCTTTCATTCTTCTTCCCTCCTCTTTCTGAATAATGCCATGCTAAAGCCATTAGGAAGGGCAGAACAAAGGAGGTGTCCAGTGATGGCTCAGAGAGATGTGTTGAAGGCTAGGAAAAGTAAATAGGGCATCCACACTGGGGATGGCAAGGAAGGGAAGGTGGCATAGTGAGAGATATGTGGGCCTAACTGGTTTTGGCTTCTGCACAGTGGGGCAGGCTAGTGGGATGAGTGGGATGAGGAACACATTTTTCTATGTGATGGGTGACCCAGCATGTGTAGTCGGAGCTCAAGGAGGGTTAAGAGGGGGATCTGTGTAGAAGGGCTTCCCAGCACAGGGTACTTATACTCAAATGGACTGAGAAATGCAAAAAGAAAATGAGATACTGTCTTAGAAATCTTGCTGAAAAATTATTAATAACCAGGAATTCTGTACCCATCTAATCTATCAATCAAGAATCAGAAGAGAAATAAGTTATTTTTAGATACGTAAGGTCTCAATAGGTTTCCTCCATTTACTCTTTCTCAGAAAGCTGTAAGAGGATGAGTTCCAGCAAATGAGGTAGCACAGCATAGGGAATAGGAAACAAAAGACCCAACAAAGGAATAGGGAGAAGGGAACCCTCACCATATGTGAAGGGAGAACTTAGGATGAGAGCTGAGTACTGGATGTAGTGGGAAAATGCAGGTCAGAAGTCTCCAAATTTCTTCATGAAGGAGATTCTGATAGACTAACTGATGTGAATGGATGTCTTGGGAGATTTAGAAACTGACAAAGAGTTCATAATCAAAGAAGTAATAAATAGATAGAACATTAAGGACATGAAACAACAAAACTCACTAATTCCAGAAAATCAGGAAGTCAAGCAAGAAAGGGAAAGTAATTATACTTTATTACATGGTGCAGTTGTGAAAAGTGTTCATCATCATTATAATGCAATCACTGAATATTGATCTAACAAAAATGATCACGTAACAATATTGGAAGGATGGGGCAATGGGAAGGATGTAAGTGTGTGTCGTTGTGGTGCAGATGGTGGGGTGGGAGAGTTGAAACTAAATTCCTCATGATTTGTATATTACATCAAGAAATAATATTTTTAAAAATTGGAAACATTAAGAATTGGCTACACCGGAATGTTACTTAGAGATGTAGTTAAAAAAAAGTAGCATGGTCAGTACTAAAATAGGAGTTGTTTTCAACTACTTCCCCTTGGCCCTCACCGTTTCAGTTTGAGCTGATCTGACTTCCAACTTGTAGCACCTACATCTTTTGCCTGCAGATTTTCTCTGGCCTCCAGAACCCACTTTGCCTAAACACTGGAGAAATAACGGTCCAGGAACAGCCCTCCACCAGTGAACTCCAAAGTAGGTTATAAATACCCCAGCTCCTTCATTCCTTGGGTCAGATAACTCTGGGGTGAGGGGGGTTCTAAACCATTTCTCAGAGTTCCCCAGCAGGATTAAGTTGCTCACAGGGTAACTTCCTGGGTAAGATTTTATTTACTAGCTTTCTTCTTTGTCCTATCTTACTTCACCAATTCCCCACCAGTGTTTCTGGGATTACCTGCTGCATAAATGATTTGCTTAAGTTACTATTGCAAAATTTGCTTCAGGGAGATCTTACACTGAGACAGCTAAAAAAGATAAAAGTGAATATCTCTGAGGAAGAAGAAATGGGAGGGAGAATGGACTGTTTTAGTCCCATGACCCATGAACCTATTTGAATTTTTTCTTTTCCTAAAATACTCCTAGTAGGAAATTGATGTCTCTGCTTGAATTGCTGAACAGAACTTATCGAAGTTGAACAGAACTCCTTTTGCCTGCCTACTTAGATTTTCAGGCTGTTTCAGAGACGCCAGGCTTGTCCTAAGCTTCCAGTTCAGACAAGGAAATGGTTTGGAAGTTCAGTCTAGTACTCTATCCATAGTCTATGGTTATTGAATTCAGAGAAGTACCCATCCATAGGCACAAACTGTATTCAAACCCCAGGTGTCTTTTTATGGTTTCTGGTTTTTGAAAGAGCATTAGTTGGAATCCTTTCAAAATGTTTAATTCCTTGAAGATGGAAAGAAAGCATTCCCGAGGCCAACTTTTCTCTGGAGTAATTTAAGAAGATGTGAAATGGTCAAGTATTTCAATCCATCTTGGGTTCCTTGCATTCTCTCTCTCTCTTTCTCTCAAATCACCTTAGTGGGTAGAAATGGTACTACCTTCTACTCAAGTGAGATCCTCATTAGCAGTAAATTAATGGTAAGGGGATGGTAGGAAGCGAAGGAAAAACAGTCACCTGTATTCCTCAAAGCCCAATCATATTATCCTGACATCCTGACAGCTTTTCACAGACTTCCTTTATCACATTTCAATGTCTACTGGTATTTCTGATCCATTGACTTTCACATGTATTCAACAGCTGTTTCCTTCAAGTTTTTTGAAACCTTCACAAAGCCAGAATCCCAGATTGCCAGTCCTCCCTAGGACATGACTTCGTTGTGGACACATCCTGAACTCTGTTCCTCTAACACCAAATGAAATGCCCAAACCAATTCAGGGTCAGTGTCTGCCTGTCCCTCATGTCCAGGCAGAGCAGAAAACATCCACAGAGTGCTGCTGGCCACAGATGAAGTCCTCTAAGAAAAAATAAATAAACTGAGGTTAGCAATCCATCATTCAACCCCATGACACTTGTGGACTGAGAAATTGTGAATCAGAAATGTCATCTAAACCTGAGACTTAGCAATATCATTGAGTCTTTATCATTGGGATATAGGTTTCCAGTTGCTTTTATTGGTGGTCATGATGAATTTGTTCTACCCAGACACACTTCTTACTGTCATTCAGGTACGCCAAAGGAATAAGTTAGGACAGCAAAATAAACTGACCTGCAAGAGAATCCCACAGGTGACTTTGATCTCTGGGGGGCTCAGCTCCCCCAACCCGTAGCTTCCTTGGCAGTCATTTTTGGGTTGTTTACTGTAAGAGGCATTTGAGTCAGCTACTCCCTTCATGAAGACTACTCTTCTCTGGCTCTCTTCTTATTTTCCTTATTTTCTAGGCCTTTCTTAATCTTCTTCCTCTGTCCCTAGCCAGTCTGTGCTTCTTGGTACACCTGCAGCCCAAGCACTGCTCCAGTCTTCATCAACTCTAAGAGTGACCCAAAGTCACCAGTAGAAAAATCAGCAGAGATGCTAAGTAGTCATCCCTGAGTACTAGAAACTACTTTCTGCAAATTGGACAGTTGGTAGGATGCAGGGTATTCCTGGAATCTCCTGTAGGCATCTGCAAGGCCAAACCTAAGAAGCATTTCCAACCCTCTTGCAGAAGAGACACAACTCCAAGGCCAAGAGATAGTGTAACCCCTAACAGGCTTTATTTAATAATATTTCCCTAGCAAGAGTTTGTTCCTTTCTCAGAACAGCAGAGCAAAAAAA
This sequence comes from Ailuropoda melanoleuca, assembly GCF_002007445.2. Classification (NCBI taxonomy): domain Eukaryota; kingdom Metazoa; phylum Chordata; class Mammalia; order Carnivora; family Ursidae; genus Ailuropoda; species Ailuropoda melanoleuca. Next base: position 19,297,862 of record NC_048234.1, on the reverse strand, counting down.
CTATCTAGGTTCTGGCTAGTGTCTCTAGAATATTGCATTTGAACCTGCATATATTAATATTGTTGATGTCTATAAAATATATTATGAATTTCAGATTGCTCATATTCAGATTATATTGGTTATAGATTATTTTTTGGAATTTGAGCCTACTCCCTCCCCATCCTCTTCTAATCCCTGCCCTTCTAATCCCCTCTTCTAAGACTCTGAGGCTGAGTATATATGATAGTTTAAACCTATATTTTTGATTTTTACTTTCATTGTCACTGTCCTTTCAGAGTCATGCTGCATGTTGCATTGGACAAATTCCTGCCAGGGATTCAAAACACCAAGGTTTTAGTACAAACTACCATTACCAGATGTGGAATTTTAGATAAATCACTAAAGGCCTCCATTTTCTCGAGAAAATATAAAATGGGGGCTTACAATAGACCATTTTAAGGGTCTTCTCTTTTTAACGTCTAGACAATAATTCCAGTATTTGTCATTAAAACTGTTTTGAGTAGATTTGGGGTGCTTCTATAATCTTTACAAAGTATAGCTAGACCATAAAGGACCCTTCAGTATTCCCCCAAACACAAACTGAGTTGAATGGAACACCATATAAACTTTATTTGTAATTTTAGTGCCTGTAATTTTAGTCCCCAGTTCTCTCATTTAAATATGAATTTTAAATATTCAAAATGGTTAAGTACTATGATCTTAAAAAACTATATTTTTACTATTTTTAAGTGATTTCCAAGAAGGGTCATTCTGCTGCAGAGAACTTCTGGGCCCGTATTTATTCCCTGTACATCATGACTTAACCTGCACGTGAAGCAGAGGGAGCCCCTGCATTGCTTTGGTCGGGCCAGCAGTGTTTGGGGGAAGATGGACAGTACATGGAGTAGGAATGAGATCCCCTCATTTCAGCTTTGCTCCTAATCACTGAAAAGACATCTGATGAGGGTACCACTATTCTAATCTCTAAATCTTTGCTTATAATCAGACCTTAGTTTCTTATTTCTCTCCTAATTTACTTTTTTTCAATAATTTCCTCATTTTTCTTGTAATATCACAAAAATCTGTGATTATGAGCTAGCTGAAGAAAGACCACATCATGTTCAGTATTTAGAAATATCAGATGCCTGGTTGGTAATCAGAACTTAATAATAGTAATTAATGCAAGTATTAACATAAATGGCTAAGAAACAGCTCAACAGTGTCAGAGCAAAAATGTTTGTCCTTTCAATTATAAATATATTTATAATATAATAATAGTATTATATTTAATAATAAATAAGGGGAAAAGCTTTGAATAATAATAATACAAAGGATAATTGGGGTATATTTTAATATAGTTGAATTGCAAAGCCATTATTTAATAGCTTTGATTTGACTTTTGCCTCACAATTGGGAGCAAACAAAAATGCGAATGTGTGTATTTAGCAGAGGCACTATTGAGTAACAATTATTAATGCGCTCAGGGTCAATGCCAGGTGAGAAGCCAATGCAAATGAATGGTCTGGTGGTCCAGAGGGAGTTCAGAGCCTTCTGTGTTGCATACCAGCACAAATTCTGTGTAAGGTCTTTAGCCAGTCAACCCTTGCAGGACACCCAAACCCATTCTTGGTGATCTCTGGCTAGAGCAAGTTAGGAATGTTTGGACAGCATGACTAAATTTAAGGGGAAAGAGATACAATTCCAGATTCTGGCATGGTCTTACAAACCAGTGATGGATCTTAAGCATATCCTCCAGAAAATCCATGCCATTGACTCCATGAAGGGAAATTACCTTCTTCTGCCTCCACAACATCAAAGGACTTTCCCAGTTTTGCTATTCTTGTGGGCTCTGGGCTCTTCCTCTTGTAATAGACTAATTCCAGTAAAACCCCAATGCAGATTCTTTCACAGCAACCCCCCCCCCTTACCCTCAGGATAGAGCACAGGTTCCTTAAGCCCAGAGCTAGTCAGGAGGTAAGCTGTGCCTCCAGGCTCATTTCTTAACTCCCTTCCTGGAGGAATTCTTTGCCCCAGGCAAATGGAACCAGCAGCAAATCCCTGGACTTGACTGCCTGTCTTGCCTTTATTCACTTTAATCAAGTTTCTTCTGCCCAGCCTGCTTCCTTATCTACGTGGAATATTTCAATGCATCCTTCAAGACCTCACCCAAGGTTCTTTACAACTATGATAGTATCAAAACCATATGTTGATATGTGGTCAGCTGCTTGAGGGTCATGGCTATTGTATTCATGCTTGTTTTTTTCCTTCAGGTTTCATCTCCTATTATTCCACTTGGCCTTTCTATTCTTTCCGCAGGCCAAGTCTCTGAGTCTTTGGTTCTTCCCTTGGTGGAGAGATCCCTTCCCTGTCCCCGTACCTGCTCTTTACAGGACTGGCTAATTCATCATTCAGCTCTCAGCTCAAATGTTACCTCTTCAGAGAGGCAGTCTGTCCCAGATCTATAGTGCCCCCCTCCCACATCCTCCCAATCACTCTCTTATCATCCTGTTTCATTTCTGCTGAAGCATTCATAACCATCAGAAATGGTCTTGTTTATCTCCATGTTTAGTTGTTCCTTTCCTCAGTTCTCCCACCCCTTACTGAAACATATTCCTCTTCCTGGGATGCAGTAACCTTGTCTTCTCATTCACTCATGTAGCCCTAGTGTCTACAGCAGTTCTGGATACAGAGTAGGTATCATGAAATATCTTTGAAATTATTGTATTATATGTAGGGTTTGCAACTGTGGGAAAGGGTATAAATACAGTTACGAGTATAGGTTTCCTGGTGAGTGAAAATAAAAAGGTAGGCATCCTAATCAACCTCCCCCCCATTCTCACCTCCAGCAACTCTGTCCTGAGTCATCATTTGAGTGTTTTTACCTTTTGTCTTTCACAGCTGTCTTTGCATGTCCAGAATGTGTTAAAGACCTAACCTTTTCAAGGCCTTTTAGAGCATATTCACTGGAGCGAAACCATTTAGCTTTAAGTCTTAGTTCTGTCCATGTATGACTTTGGGCAAGTAATTTAAGCTCTCTGTACCTTAATTTACTTGTCCATAAAATGATGCCTGCCTCATGGGACTGTTAGGATGATTACAATAATATATGCAAGACACTCAGAACAGTGGCCATAATAAGTACAATATATCTTAGTCATTTAATATTAGTTGTTTTCTGTCATGTGGAGACAGGATACAATTGGCAAATCCAAATAAAAGAAGTATCTGTGGGAGATAAATGTGATGGGGAAAGAGTGTGTGACAGAGAAATGAGAGCAGCAGGACATTTGCTTCCAGGAATTCAAAACAATATAATTTATTTATTATACATTTAGATATTTGTAATACACACATATATAGGAAATATGAAAGTTATTTAGAGTACCTCCATGATTTTGTGTTAATGTCATAAATTTTATTTTAAAATAGTTTAACAAAACTCATCTTGCATTTTAATATTTTAAAATAAAATCCATTATATCAAAATCTCAAGCATCTAAAAAATTGTAAAAACCATGATTCAAATTAACAATGATGTGTTTTGAGATTTCGTGGGTAAACATGATTTCATTTGTCTATGAAGAATTTACTCTGTTCCCTTCTGGCTTTTTCAAGGTTTTCAAAAGTGATCATGCCTCTTGGCAGCTGCAGCTTACTCTTTTCTGTTTCCAGTATGTTCTCAGCTTCACCTAAAATAAAGTACAGAAATATACAAAGTGACAAAAAGGTCATTAGTGTTTTGTGAAAAAATCAAATTGCTACAGTGACAAGCTGTAACATTGTGTGGAGGCATGCCTCTAAATCTCACACTTAAATATTTCACCTGTTGTCCTCAGGAGAAGCCACCTCCCAGAGGAAGGTCATTCTATCCTTTGTGAGGAAAAAGGAATTCTGAAGACTGAGAGAGAGAGAGATCAATCAGGGGCACCCGGATAGCTCAGGTGGTTAAGGCTCTACCTCTGGCTCAGGTCATCTGGGATCAAGCCCCATGTAGGGCTCTCTGCTCAGCAGGGGGTCTGCTTCTCCCTATCCCTCTGCCCCTCCTCCCTGCTGGTGTTCTTTCTCTCTTAAATAAATAAATAAATATAATTATAAATAAATCTTTGAAAGATCAAATAGATGCCATTGGTTTTACTTGACAGAAGACAGCATTTTAAAATGTAGAAGAGAAAGAATACCAAGTAATATTTTTTTCCTTGAAGGAAGGTCAGGATGGTAAGCATTAGTTGTGTTTGGAGGGGTTTGGGACAGAGAAACTAATATAGTCTTTGCTATATTACCCCTGAATATGTAAGTGACATGAGAGAAAATAAAGCTTAATAAATTTCTGCTTTTTCAGGAAAGCTGATCTTTTACTTGAAACCACTTGTAAATACCCAAAATAATATTAAATGTTCTTTAGTCTGTATACATACATACACACAAGTATAAGCATTTTTATAAACAATTCCTCTTTCAGGTAACAGCTAGTAATTTCTTAGGCCCAGTTGAAGAGTAATTAGCAAAATTTTAAAAAAATTATAGTATACATTGTTAACATTCTATAAACTGTCCTTGGGAATGAAAGCAAATGTTTCTTTTTAAGCACTTTTCTTTTTAGCGCACTATTAATTTATACTCTGTACCCAACAGGGCAGGCGGCAATTTTCAAATTATAACATTTCAACCATCTGCAATCACTTTTTTTTTTCTTTTTGCCCTCAGTCTTAAATAGTAAGTAAAAATCATTATAAATTATACGTAATTAGACACAGGGTGCCTGGGTGGCTCAGCTGGTTAAGTGTCTGCCTTTGGCTCAGGTCATGATCCCAGGGTCCTGGAATCAAGCCCTGCATCTGGCTCCCTGTTCATTGGGAAGCCTGCTTCTCCTTGTCCCTCTGCCGGCTCATGCTCTCTCTCGCTCACTCTCTCTCTCAAATAAATAAATAAAATCTTTAAAAAAATATATGTGATTAGGCCTTTAATGACAGACTAAATGTTTCCATGTGATAGTGCCTCACATATGGCAAATTCTCATGCGTTTGCAGAAAGGCTGATGATAAAGGATTGTATATCTTGGGTTCATCACTAGTTAACAGGGCTAAATGTTATAACCTAAACTTTCAAATACCTCAAGTTTCCTGGTAGACTATAAAGTTGTATTTTTTTTTTAAACAGGAAATTCCCACCTGTCTTGAAAGTTTAAAATGGTATGTTCTGTGGACTCTGATGGACCTGTAATAAAATTACTTCTCAAATATACAATCATGATGTTCCTAGAAAATAAACTTGTTCTCTATTAGTAATATTTTAAGTGAATACTGTGTAATAGACTTGACATTAATTTTTATGAGGCACTGAGAATTCTAATGTCCCTATAAGCAATGAAACAGTTGAACTTGGACTAATGAATTTTTTTTTTAAAGATTTTTTTTTATTTATTTGACAGAGATAGAGACAGCCAGCGAGAGAGGGAACACAAGCAGGGGGAGTGGGAGAGGAAGCAGCAGGCTCATAGCAGAGGAGCCTGATGTGGGGCTCGATCCCGTAACGCTGGGATCACGCCCTGAGCCGAAGGCAAACGCTTAACCGCTGTGCCACCCAGGCGCCCCCGGACTAATGAATTCTTAAGCAGATGATTAACATGAAACTGAATGGTTATTGAAATGGGCTTTAACATTGGTAAATCAGTTGTGTAGTTAGTTTCCAGCTTAAAATGGGATTGTACTCCAAAATTTAATTTGTAGCTCAGTGTTTTAGAACTCGGAATACATTTTCCCATAGTGGTGATGCAATAAATCACTTGCTAGGCCACCAACAAAAAACTGTTAAGTCCACAGTATAGCTGAGTTATTATACCAATAGTGCTTGACTCCAAGGGACCCTGTAGCAGAGTTTCTGTGTGGAAAACGTATTGCCATCTTCAGTGGGAATTTTTTTTTAAAGATTTTTTATTTATTTATTTGACAGAGATAGACAGCCAGCAAGAGAGGGAACACAAGCAGGGGGAGTGGGAGAGGAAGAAGCAGGCTCCCAGTGGAGGAGCCCGATGTGGGACTCGATCCCAGAACGCCAGGATCACACCCTGAGCCGAAGACAGACGCCTAACGACTGTGCTACCCAGGGGCCCCTTCAGTGGGAATTTTTAAGAACGTATAATCCTTGTAACTCCCTAGGCCTGGGAAAGAGATTTTCTAGTGCCTACTCCCAATACCTGCAGAGGAGCCTGCACTTCCTCCCTTCCTGTACCAAATGAGTCCCCACAGAGCTTTTAGTGATGGTAATGTGCCTAGAGATAGCCCAGGAGAGGAAAGGATGGCAAAAATTAAGGCTCAGGAAAGCACAGTTTCCAATATGCTTGGGTGGAAGGCTCAAGAAGAGGGGACACGGGCCCTCATGAGAGAGTCTTCCTGGTACAGGAATGGCTTCTGTGGCAGCGGTGCTGTTTTCTGGGTAATAAAAGCCAGAGTTCTGTGACAACAGCACAGTGCAGTGAATATTTAACAACCAGCTTTCCAGAAAAAGTATATAAGTTTCTTATGAACATAAGTTTATTATAAATTTTACTTATATAAAATAGATGTAGCACATAATGTATAAAAAATATTCGATATACTTTATTATAGATTTTGCATAGCAAATGGATTCTCACAGAATGTTTTTATTGACTTTTGCTGAACTCTTACATTCATAGCTAACCTATAGTTGCAATTGATGAGAGAGTATAATTCCAACATGAATGATGGTTGGTGTTTTCATTTACCCTAACAAATAGGACAGAATGGAAACAATGACATATGTTGGAACTTTTTTGTTTGGGAATGATGTAAACAACTTGGCTGAATCAGATAACAGTTTCTAAATGTTAAGGGAATATTTCCTCAATTGTTTGTGGTATTCACAATGTAATGGCTACTGACACAATAAACATTTAAGCATAATCTGCATTATTAACATTTGCTTTATCACTTCCTTAAATCTAGACTTATGGGTTGGCAAGCTTTCTTAAAAGGGCCAGACAGTAAATATTTTAGGTTTGTGTGCCCTTATGTCTCTGTTGCAGTCACTCAGCTCTATCATGGTAAAGGGAACACATCCATAGACAATTCAGAAATGGATGGGCATGTCTGTGTTTTAATAAAACTTTACTTTCAAAAACATGTGGCCACCCTGCAGGCCCTAGTTTGCCAAGCCCTGGCTTACACAGTCAGCAAACAATGTCAATCCTTGATTCGGTGTTTGCAGATTCCATGGTGTAAATATTCCCACCATGACCAACTTTCGGCTACCAGTGGCATGCCACTGGAGTTAGAGTTGTATCTGTTATCTTATTGTATGTGTATATTGTATCTGCATTTCTACCATACAGATACGATAGATATACACAGGACAGATTATATAACTTCAGAGTACAGATAATAGTAAAATAATGAAAAACTGATAAGTTTCGAGTATTTATTGCCATTGTTTTTAATATAATTAAATATTTTTTGTAATTTATTTAATTGTAAGTTTATCTAATTTAATGTTTAATCATGACTATATTTAACAACAGCTTACAAATTCCTGAAAATTTGACAGTTCTTATGAGCTGGTATAAGCTGACTCCAGCATATTGCTGTGAGAGGGAGCAGAAATGTTGGTCAATTGGAGGCTCAGGGAGAGAGGTCTTGTCAAAATATTCATAAATCAAGGGGTCATAAGAAGAGGATCCTTGAACCAGAAAATGAATCAGGAATATACTCTGGTTTATCAAAGACTGACCTTTCATTCTTTGTAGAAGGGTTCCATATCCTAGGTCATACTGGTAGGTGAAGATGAAGCTTAGTGGAATAATAGGGAAGAGGAAGGCTGGCTTCTTCCTTCTTATTGCTCTGGTTCAAGAACAAAGAAAAAAGTATCAAGAATGACCTGTAAATACATCTCTATACTCAATGAAAAAAAATAACCTGCTTTTTGGAAGAATGTCCTCCATTTTAGAAGTTTACTTAGTTCATTTGAGTCTTCTGTGGAAATAGGATTTTCTTACCCACAACACCTCACCAGATTCTGCAGTTCTCAAGGGCAGAATCTGTGATTTGGCCATCTTTATTTGATGTTGAGGCTCAGATTACTCATTTAAAAAATGGCTAAGTATTGATATCTGCCCCTTAGGGATTATGGAGATAAATTTGCAGAGGTCTTCTTCTATCTTGGTGTCAAGTCAGTCCTCTCTCTAACTTATAAAATGGAGACGAGGATGGAAGAAATCTGAGAACTAGAGGTAGAATTAACTATTTCTACCCTGGTTCTACATTTACTTCCAAGTACTAAGCTATAAGGGGTTACATATACACTATTTGGACCAAAGTCCTATCTTGGCCAACTTGATAGTAATATGATAATGTCAAAAACAAAAAGAAGTAAATTAAGAAAAATTTAAAGTAAATAGCAAACATACCCAGCTGTTAAAGAGATGGCTGTGATGCCAAAAAAAGTTCCAAAATATTTGAGGAATTCCCGAGACCAAGCAATCTGCAAGGCCATTTGTCTTTCTCTCATTTCATTCTGCATCATTAGCTGCCTTTCCAGCTGAGAATGAAACACATGACAGAGTCTGGTTACTCATCTTTTTATTCTGAGCACAGAGTTAATAATCTGCTTTTCCAGGGGATTGTCATTCTTCAGTTGCTTTGATTTCTCTCTCTCTCTTTTTTCTTTCATCTCAGTAGACTTTGACTAAAGATGCTCTGGATAGCTATCCCTGCCTGTCACCTTGGCAGTTATCTTCCTGGAATATATACAGAATGGATGTGATATTTTTCTTCTGTGTCCTGAGGTCTCGAATGCATGTGGTCTGGAGCTTTTATTCAACCCTAAAATACATGTTCAGCCTATTCTGTCTTTCTGAGGAAAGATTTATGTGCCTTTAATACAGGTACATCTTATTGATCTTTATTACAACTTGCACAGAAATAATTTTGCCTTCCAAATTTATCCAACTGAAAATTGACATTCATTTGGAGTAGCAGGTCCATATCATATTATTATATGATGGTAGAAGATATTTTTCTGAGACATCAATGGAGATTTTTCTTTGCCACTATTCTCTTGTTGCCTCAAGTCCTTTGTCACTTTAGTCAGTGTCTTTCACTGCATTGGAGCAGAAAGCAGGTATAGCCCAGAACACAGAAGGAGACTGGATTTCTGGATGGATTTTTAGAAAACACACAAGAGAAGCAACAGTCTAAAAGCCCATTATTTTGAGAAAGATTGTTGAGAAAGAAAAGTTTTTAAGTTCTAAAATCTTGGCACTGTGTATCACTAGCAGAACCTAGAGGAGAGCAAGCATAGAATTCATGATATAAACCATAGAGTGGGGAGGAATGAGTAATAATGTGACTCAGTTTTCTCTTCTTGCCTTCTTTCTACTGTGAGAAGAAATTGGAAGAGGAAAAAGGAGACTTTAGATATAAAGATGGGGCGTGGTTCCTTGGCCTCTTTTAGGATTGAAACTCTGGAGAGTTGTGGTGGATTTGGGATTTGGGATTTGGGGATCCCTGGACAGAGGGCACTTGTGGACCTACCTTCTGTCCAGAATTCTGGGAAGGGACAACTAAAGTAGAGCAGACATGGTTGCAGGGCGGATCTAAGCTAAGAGCAGCCTGAGAGAGGCCACGCCCTCAGCTGCCAAGGGATGTGGAGAATGTCTGCAAGGTTCTCATATCAACCTGTAGAGGGGCACAGAAGGTAGCTGAGAATTGAAAGCGGGTGGCTTAGTAGGTAGTCAACAAAACGTAGAGACTGGGGATCCTTTAGCAGACACTTAGGTAGAGGCCATAAAGCAAGTGCTGGGCAGAGAAAGTAGCTGGATGTCAGAGGATTAGCAGCGCCATAGAGTGCAGAGATGATGGCCAAAGCAAACTGAAACATGTTGGAACACCCAGAACAGATCACCTGGCACTGCGCAGGTTGATCAAACAGAAAATAACTACAGAAACCTCTTCTAACCAGATGTGCCTTCCCCGTGACCATGCCACTCGAGCTCACTTGGACTCAAACCTGAACTGCTCCAGGAAAAAAATGGACAGAGAAGGGGAGGAGGCCAAGCTGAATTCACAAAGAAATGAGTTTTAAGAAGAAGTAATTGAGTCACTTTGATTTGTCAAAATTAAATTTGCCTTCAGCAGTAGAAATTGAAGTTCATTTTGGGTTCAGTTAGAGAGTAAAGAGTGTTTTTGCATACATGATTTATTTAGCATGTGAAATTCTTCCTTGCTATATTACTTATTTTAAAAACTTAAATGATATTTCATAGTATCCCTCCAAAGTGATGTAGAATGCATGAATTTATCATTTGTGTTGTTACCAAAAGGCAGCCTAATCCAATCATGACACACATGAATGTAAAATCAGTGGTTCTGAATCTTACCTGCACATTGTGAGCATCTAGGGAGCTTTTCAAAATCTCAGTGCCCAGGCCCACATGTCAGACCAATGAAACCAGAAGGGACCAATGAAACCAGGATTTGGAGTTAGGACCAGTCATTAGTATTTTTTAAAGTTGCCCAGTAATGCCAGTGTACTGCTAGGATTGAGAACCACTGCCTGAAGAAACTCACAACCTAGTTTTTTCCCACCGAAATATCAGTCAGAAAACTGATCCTCTTGGGACTCTCAAAAGATTGGGGACAGAGGGCTTTTTAAGGTGGTGGAACTCAGCTGTATAGTACTATCATGGTGGATACATGATACACTGCATTTGTCAAAGCCCTTTAAACTTCACAGCACAGAGTGAACCTCATTGTCTACAGTAATGGGGCATCCTGGATGGGATTCTGGGACAGAAAAGGGACATCAAGGAAAAACTAATGAAATTTGAATATGGAATTTATTTAAAAGTGATATACCAATGTTAATTTCTTAGCTGTGACAACTGTGCCATAGTAATGTAAGATATTAACTGTAGAGTATACAAAGGGTAGGGTATTCAAGAACTCTGTCCTCTTTTTCTATAAATCTAAAACTGTTCTAAAATTTATTTTTAAAAATGGTTATGAACAAATCTTATATTCTGGGTCTCTTCTACTGATAAAAATAGAGGCACCTGGGGTGCCTGGGTGGCTCAATCGTTAAGCGTCTGCCTTTGGCTCAGGTCATGATCCCAGCGTTCTGGGATCGAGCCCCGCATGGGCCTCCCTGCTCAGTGGGAAGCCTGCTTCTTCCTCTCCCACTCCCCCTGCTTGTGTTCCCTCTCTCGCTTCCTCTCTGTCTGTCAAATAAATAAATAAATAAAATCTTTAAAAAGAAAAAGAATAGAGGCACCTATCTCCATATATCATAGATAAATTGTGAAAATCAACAAGATTGTGTAGCAACAAACTCTGAGCCTAGAGTAAAAAAAAAAAAAAAACTATGCATAACTTTTTCACGGGTAAAAATTTTCTGATGAAAGATATCATTGAGCTATAATTTTAATTATCAACTAAGGCTTTATTAACTACCTCATACTTCATAAAATTATGCTTAAAATCAGGTCCAGATCTAAATATATTTAAAAATTCAAATTAATTAATATGGGGCACCTGGGTGGCTCAGTTGGTTAAGGGTCTGCCTTCAGCTCAGGTTATGATCTCAGGGTCCTGGGATGGAGCCCAGAGTTGCATCCTGCTCCCTGCTCAGCAGGGAGTCTTCTTCCCCTCTCCCTCTGCCTGTCCTCCTGCTCGTGCTCTCTCTTTCTCTCTCTCTCAAATAAATAAATAAAATTTTTAAAAAAACCAACTTAGTTGGTAATTTATTACCAAACTTTTTCAGTAGCCATAAAGGGATAATTATATTGATGCAGTTATTAATTTACTAATTATAGGCATCATGTAACTAAGTGTACATTCATTTTCACCCTTCTTTCCCCAGTATTGACATTAATGAGAACGAGGAGCAAAAGAGAACATGTACAGTAAGTTTCCTTAGCAGTCTTTAACCCAAATCATAAATGTAAAATTCTTTATTTTAATTAATTAATTATTTTAAAAGTAATTTTAAAAGACTTGTTTACAAGAATGTTTAATTATAACTCTGTGGTCATATTCCCAGGAATAATAACGAAATCTATGTTAATTTATTTTCCTCCTTTGTTTATTTATTTATTGAAAATCAATTAACATATAGTGTATTATTAGTTTCAGGGGTAGAATTTAGTGATTCACCAGTTGTATACAACACCCAGGGCTCACTACATCAAGTGCCTAGCATTACACCCTCTAGTTCTATCCATGTGGTTGCAAATGCAAGATTTCATTCTTTCTGATGGCTGAGTAATATTCCATTATATGTATATACAACATCTTCTTTATCCATTCATCTGTTGATGGACATTTGGGCTCTTTCCATATTTGGGCTATTGTGGACATTGCTGCTATAAACACTGGGGTGCATGTGCCCCTTTGAATCACTATGTTTGTATCTTTTGGATAAATACCCAGTAGTGCAATTACTGTGTTGTAGGGTAGCTTTATTTTTAACTTATTGAGGAACCTCCATACTGTTTCCCAGAGTGGCTGTACCAGCTTGCATTCCCACCAACAGAGTAAGAGGGTTCCCCTTCCTCCACATCCTTACCAACATCTGTTGGATCCTGACTTGTTCACATTAGCCATTCTGGCTGGTGTGAGGTGTGGTATCTCATTGTGATTTTGAATTGTATTTCCCTGACGGCTAGTGATGTTGAGCATTTTTTCGTGTGTCTGTTGGCCATTTGGATGTCTTCTTTGGGGAAATATTTGTTCATGTCTTTTGCCCATTTCTATTTTAAAAGAATTTTAGATCTTTTCATAATACTATTTTTTTGTCTCTGTTATTTTTCGGTATTGCTTTACAGAACAATTTGAAATTACAATGTTTTAGATTATGACTTCAGACTAATGACCTTACAGGTTTATCTGATACTAGTTTAACAATTATAGAACCACAGGTAATTTTAAACAGAACATAATAAAAGGGACCTAGCTTATTAGAAATAGTTGTACATAGTAGGGGAAACCACATTCTGACCATCTTCCTAAAACTGTTATATCTGCTCTTTCTTGTGTATTTTAATTCTTCAGATTCTTTGTTTAAAAAAATTTTAGAACAGCCACAAAATTACTGATCTCAGTTATTTGTCGATCTCTTGAGTTTCAGAAGGGACAGTTACATAAAGGTCCACAGACCACTTAATGCAAGTTTCCCTTTACTACAATAATAAAATGATTAATTTTTACTTGGACACACAAAACATTTTCAGAGCACGAAGAAGGCAATGACATTGTCCTATAAGTTGTCTTCATTACATTTTTAAAAAATTGGAGCCTTTTCTATTTTGAGAAATAATTAGGGCATTCTCGAAAAAATTCAATTATTTCTGTGTTTTTAGTTTCCAGTGATCTTTTAACTTATGCATAATGTATTCCCAAGTAACAGAACAGTTGTGTTTTTATTTGCTTAATTGGGCAATGACAAAAAGTATTCTATGTGTCCTGCCACAAAATAGGTTTATTTTTTATCAGAAATGAAAATATTTCATATTTGTCTATGACTTTGTTAAATTAACAGAAACATTATTGATACTCTCTAAACTAAAAGCAAAATCAGAATTTCAGGTAAACATAAAATAAACTAAGATTGTTAAAATCAAGCAACTGTAATGAAAGCTGTGACAAGTAGATTTATCCTTAATTTGTTCTACAGATATTTTAAATGCTCAACATCCAGTAAGTAGTTTGGAGAGAATCCAGAAGGGGAAATGAATAATAAGTGTGAGCTTTAAAAAAAGGGGGGGCACTGTTTTTTTTTTTACAGATAACTTAAGAAAATAATTGAACATAAACAAAGATTGACCTGAATTCTTCTGTTTAAATCTCTTTGAAAGAACCTCAATAACACACTGCCTCCAATTTCTCACCAGCATTTCATGCCTCCCTTCCCTTAGTGATTTCAGTGACCACCACTCTCTGATTGTGAGCCTGCCAAGGTCCTTATAAGACCCCCTTCTCAATGCCATATCTAATTCCTCAGAGAACTGGGAGGCACCACCACTTCCAAATAATGACCATGGTCTGCAGACTTGACTGCCTAAACATGTCTTGAAATGTGGCCTCCCCTATCCTGTGGCACAGGCATGGGTTTGGTGCTCCAAGTGAAGGGCCCTGGGGGAGAACAAAGCCAGCCCATGGCTTTTTTTTTTTTTAAGATTTTATTTATTTGAGAAAGAGAGAGAGGACGCACGCCCTTGAGCACGAGCAGTGGGGAGGGGCAGAGGGAGAGAGAGAAGAGGCTCCCCACTGAGAAGGGACCAGACAAGACAACACAGGGCTCCATCCCAGGACCCCCAGATCATGACCTGAGCTGAAGGCAGATGTTTAACCTGCTGAGCCATCTAGGCACCCCCAGCCTATGGCTTTATAAGGAAATTAGTGTCTGTGCTCAAGATGAGGTCAGAATAAGAAGCTAAGGAAATTCTGAAAGGTCAAGACCTGCTCCCCTTCTATAAATGGGATACAAAGGAAAAAGGCAACTCCTAAGAATGGACAAGCACTGGAGCCTTTTCCAGAAAAGGTCCTTCCAATCTTCTGTTTACTTTCCCCCAGAATTTCCTGCTTAACCGTCTTCTCTTGGTCTTCCAGTAGCTGATGATCTCATCACCTTGTAGTCTCCAGCTACCACCTCTTGTTGATGACTTATGAATTCTAAATCTCCATCCTAGAACTATTGTAGTGGTAGATACTATTTCCATCTACTTTCTGGGCACCTCTCCTGGGACTTCATAGGTCTTACCAAAATGTCTCTGCATATCTCTTGAATCCAGTCTCCTTCTTCTCTGCTGTCTTTGCTCCAGCTCCAGCCCAGACCATCATTATCCATCAACAAAAGCACAGTATTATCGCCATCTGTGTTCTCTGTTCCTAGTTTCTTCCCCATCCCATCCATTTTTTAAAATACTTCTCTATCTTTGTCTATATTTATATTGCTGTCTTAAAAATGATTCTTCTGTTACTTTCCTACTGGAAACCTTTCACTGGTTCTTTAACTCCTAGATATGACATGGCCTTTAAAAATCCTATTCTGGCTTACCTCTTGGGCTTCATGTCCTGCCAGTCTTCTAGACTCCAGCCACCAGCCCTTAGCTGTCCCAACCATATCTACCTTTCCATGTTTTTTGCTTATGGAAGGAGATAGACTTTGGGGTTGCATGGACTAGGTTCAAGTTCTAGTTATGTCACTTACGTGCTATGTGATTGTGGTTAAGACCCCTAAATGTCTTGACTCCAATTTCTCTATCTTTAGGAGCAACATTGCTATCTTACGGGTTGTTTTCCTAAATAACATGGCATATTGCAAGGGACTGGTGCATCATAGCCATTGGTGTGTGTTAGTCTCTTTGTCTTGTTTTTTGCTCTTATCTCCTGTCCCTGGTGGATAGTTAGGCTTAGAGCCTTAGTCTTTCACTTTCTTCACTCTCTCTTTCTTGGAGAGTTTACCTGTTTTCCTGACTTTAAAGTTCTTCTTTGCTGAAGGCCCCCACATGTCTTTCTGGATGCTGCCAGCTGCAGCCATCTACCTAGCATTCCTGGCACTATCCTGAACTCAACAGTCCCTACACCGCAGTCGTTGTTTCCTCCTGACCAGCTCCTCTGCCAGCTCCTTGTAGTCTTCAGAGGCTCTGAGATTCTCCCAAGGGAATGAAAACTTTGGTTTCGTTTTCAACTTACCCCTTTTCTTAATCCCCCAAGTATCTAATTCAGAAATTCCACCAACTTTTCTTTTGAAATCTCTCATTTTCCATTCCTTTCACCTCCCCTAGAATACAAGTCCTTACCACCTCAGACCTTGGCTACTGCAGTGGCCCCATGCTAGCCTTATATGTCTAGCCTGTGGTATAAGTCTATTAAGAAAGCACTGTGGCCCAGACGTTACTAATGTGCACTCTGGGGCAGACTGCCTGCATGTGAAGCCTAGCTCCATCACTTGCAAGCTGTCTGGATTTTGATGAGTTCTTGCATTTTTCTGTGTCTCAGTTTTCTCATCTGCAAAATGGAGCAAATGACCATGCTTACCTTTTAAAGAGTTGTTACAAGGATTAAATGAGCAAATACTTGAAGAGCAGAGCTTTAATAACGGTTCAGTAAAAGTTAGTTGCTATTACTTGCCTAGAAAATAGATATTAAATTTTAAGATTGATTTTTTATAAATATCAGTTCTGCTCCTGTTGCTGCCCTGCTCAACAACTTCTAATGCTTCTCTTTTTGCCACATCACACGTAAATGCTCTGCTCAGCTTTCCAGGTCTTCCAGCCCAGGTCTGTGCCCTCAGACAACCTCATTTTCTGCTACAGCCCCTTCCCAGCTGTGGTCAGCCTGGCCTCCTGCAGTTTTCTAGATGGGACTCCAGTCCTCTCTTCCCAGCCCTGTGACCTCAGTTAAGTCAGGACATATCTAAGCTTCAGTTTTCTCATCTGTAAAATGGGCACAGTAACAGTACCTACCTCACGGGTTTATTTAGTTAGGAGTCAAAAAAGAAATTATGTATACAGAGCATCTTTTCTTTCTTTTTCTTTTTTTTTTTTTAACCTGCTTGGAAGAAAGGATGTTTGTATGGGAAGAGCAGAAGCAGCTTCACATAGTACAATCAGAAATACATTTCTGTAAATCTTGAAGCCTAGGGAAGTAAAAATGTGTTTCAGGGGAAAAAGACAAAATCTCCACAGAAATGAACATATTATTCCTAAATGCTAATGGCTATTGAGTCATTTACTTCCTATAACAGTCTGTTCGGCAGATGTTACTGACATCCCCATTTTTCCAGAAGAGGAAACTGATGGTAAGAATGATGAGGTAACTCACCAGTATGTGTAGTTCTGTATGTAATGGGTTTTCTTTTACCTCTTAGATAAAGAAACTGTCGCTCCAAAGTTTAAAAGGCACATGCAAATTTGTAGAATGAGTGCTTGGCAAGGCTAGAGCGCCTTTTCTGGACTGTTAATCCAATGTTCTCAATAAAACCCATCTTCCCTAATATTTATTTTCAGATAATAGGTCACGCTGTTCATTTAGGAATAGAATGTTTTACATAACCTACTTAATTCACAAGATGTTTACTTTATTACAAATGTAACTTACCCAACGATAATCAGTAACTTCTTTATAGAATGAACTTTAAAAGTTGTAATAGCTGGTTACAAATGGAGTTACAATCTTCCAAAGATTAGCCTAGCATCTTAATTTTTGTCAGTTGACAAGAACAGGCCAAAAAATAAAAACAAAAAGAAATACAGAAATGCTACATTTTCAGCAATATCGGGGAATCAGCTGTTCATATTTAAAAGCATTATCGAGAGGACTAAAATATACTCCTTTAAGCAAGAAGATTTGCAAAAGATTTCTAACCATTTTAATAGACATTTGTCTAAAAGCTATATACTGTTTTTACTCTGGTATACAGTATAATATGCTGTTGCCTTCATAATAGAATATAGCAAACCAAAGTTGTTTGATGGCTTATTTATTTATAAATTTAATTAGTTAGTGGTTATATACCCTTTTCCAGGAAGGTTTGGAGGCAGTTTGAACATTAGGAGACCTCTTTTTGTAAAGATACAGAGTCATCATTAGTTCTCCTGTGCTGTAATGCAGGGGTGCTGCCAAAGTTTGCTGAGTGGCCCTAGGCCTCTGGTCTATCTTCGTCTCCTCCTATATCAAGTAGTTATTTCTCATTCTTAGTAGTAAATCCTCTTCTAAGCAGCAGTCTTTCCTGGATTCCCTTTCTGCTCTTTGTCTTCCTCTCATTCTTTCTCAATGATCTGTTGCTTTTAATTGTCCGAGGGGCAGTAAGGAGCAAAGCTTACTATAACTGTATAAAGCAAAAATATATACATTCCTAATACATCCTAATAGGGACCTGAAAGTCAGAGGCCTCCATGGGTATGTTGCATGCATTTTAGAACATGGCCTTGCTATTTGGTTCTTTTGTCTTTAAGTATTTCTTCTTGCTCCCTCATCATGTTCCAGGTAAGAGGTTTTCAAATAGATGACTTTGGTCTAATGAGATACCATTATAGTAAAAATAAAATGGGGAATATATTGTTTACACCTCTTACAATAATAGCCAGAAAATTTGTGAAGTACTTATTTTCAGGAATTGAGCCAAAGCAAAAGAGAAGTAAATCAAAAAACAAAAAGACAAAACTAAACCCCCCTGAATACAACTATGACCATGTAGAAGTTCTTTAATTAGTTTCCCTCCTATCTTCTCAATTAGTTGTGCTTCTAATCCTACATTTTGATAACTTCAGGGAATCCTGAAACTGAAGATTTTTATCCAATAAAAAGTACTTTTGTACTTTCATGTGGTTTTATTACATTCAGAAATGTTCTAAATCTAAAATAAGTCTTCCTTCTTCAGAAAATGGAGAAATCCAGAGCAAGAAACAGATAAGGGTGATTAAAGGCTATGTTGAGCACAGGCCTTCCCACCTGGTTGGCAGAAATTTTTAAAACATTTTTTGGGGGGGCGCCTGGGTGGCACAGCGGTTAAGCGTCTGCCTTCGGCTCAGGGCGTGATCCTGGCGTTATGGGATCGAGCCCCACATCAGGCTCCTCCACTATGAGCCTGCTTCTTCCTCTCCCACTCCCCCTGCTTGTGTTCCCTCTCTCGCTGGCTGTCTCTATCTCTGTCAAATAAAAATAAAATCTTTAAAAAAAAAACAAAAAAAACCCATTTTTTTGACAAGCTGATTCTGAAATTTCCTTGGAGGAGGAACTATACAGCAAAATGGATGAACCTCAAAAATATTATGCTTACTGAAAGAAGCTGGACACAAAAGACCATGTATTGTATAATTCCATTTATGTAAAAGGTCTAGAAAACGCAAATCTGTAGAGACAGAAAGTAGATTAGCAATCTTCTGGGTCTGGTATTGGGATCAAAGGCTTACTATAAAGGAGCACAAGGGAAGTTTTGGAGGTGATGAAAATGTTCTCAGACTGGATTATGGTGATGGATGTAGAACACTATAAAATGCACTAAACATCATTGAATTGCATCCTTACAGTGGGTGGATTTTGTATTATATAAATTACACTTCAACAAAGGTGTTTAAAAAAATAGAAATGGGACATGGTACTCTTTCAGCATCAGTCATGATAGGTAAGTAACAGCATGTGTTTATTTTGAATCATCATTAAAAACAAGGAAGATATGTGATGATATAGTTGCCTGACTACATAATTATTCCTGCATCTTTAAAAAGGTCTTTTGTGATGGCTAACAGACAAATGAAAAAATGTTCAAAATCCTTAGCCATCAGGGAAATACAAATCAAAACCACAATGAGATACCACCTTACACCAGTTAGAATGGCAAAAATTAACAAGACAGGAAACAACAAATGTTGGCGAGGATGTGGAGAAAGGGGAACGCTCTTACACTTTTGGTGGGAATGCAAGCTGGTACAGTCACTCTGGAAAACAGCATGGAGGTTCCTCAAGACATTAAAAATAGAGCTACCCTACGACCCAGCAATTGCACTACTAGGTATTTACCCCAAAGATACAGATGTAGTCAAAAGAAGGGCACATGCACCCCAATGTTCATAGCAGCAGTGTCCACGCTAGCCAAACTGTGGAAGGAGCCAAGATGCCCTTCAACAGATGAATGGATAAAGAAGATGTGGTTCATATAACAGAAAGGATGAATATCTACCATTTGCATCGACATGGATCGAACTGGAGGGGACTATGCTAAGTGAAAAAAGTCAAACAGAGAAAGACAATTATCATATGGTTTCACTCATATGTGGAACATAAGGAATAGTGTGGAGGACCACAGGGGAAGGGAGGGAAAACTGAATGGGGAGAAATCACAGAGGGAGATAAACTATGAAAGACTCTGGACTCCAGGAAACAAACTGAGGGTCACAGAAGGGAGGGGACGGAGGGAGGGGATAACCAGGTATGGGTATTAAGGAGGGCATGTATTGCAGTGAGCACTGGGTGTTACACGCAAACAGTGAATCATTGAACACTACATCAAAAACTAATGATGTACTATATATTGGCTAATTGGCCATAATAAATAAAATAAAAATAAAATAAAATAATAAAAAGGTCTTTTGTGTTCCATTCTCAGTAATTGTTCAAAAACATCTGAACCACTTGGTAAGGAATAATTCTATTTAGATGCAAAGACTTTATAATTTTATAATAAAGCATTCCATCTTTACATTTATTAAAGAGGGAAGGAAAGACTGTTTAGCAGTATATATGTTTCTCTTTATAAGTCATTACTTTTAAGCTTCATATCCCATACATTTTCTGTTTTCATACTAAAACACAGCAAATTTTCCTTGCAGTTGCAAGAGGTGGGGAGAATACTGATTTTTTTTCTCTATTAATGGTTCTATAGTCTCTCCAAGTTTTCTTATCACTAATACTAATATCACCCTGTTTATTAGGTGCTTACTTACCCCAAAGAGGTGCAATCTACACCACAGCAAATTTTTGGTCAAGAGGGGGAGTTGAAGTGATTTGCCTTCCTTTAAAACATTGCAGGAATATCAGCCCATCACCTTTGTTGCAACGAATTTGGGGAGCTCAGCTTGTATGGTTGTTACATCTGGAGATTATTTTATTTAGGAGAAAATATATTTGGACAGTGGCTAAAATCAGAATCCAATTAATATCAGAAAGTTAATCTAGTAATATATAATAATTAGTAATAGGAAGAATTCATGGGGCAGGTCATCTCCAATTCTAATGAATTTTAGGCAAACCTTCAAATTAGAAGTTTCTTTTTTAACCTGGTTTCAACATAAAGATGAAAGTAGGTTGTGGAAAGAATTCATTATTTAGTTATCCATTTCTGGGAAATAATACTCCCAATACTCATGTTCACATGTGGTTTTAAAAATAAAATACCATCTCATTATTAAAAGAAAATAACCATTAATTCCTGAAAGGGAAAAAATTGTTATTTTTACATTCTGTCCTTTTCTGATGTGTATGGGTCTAAGAGTTCTACAGAAAGGTGAGCCTGACCCAGTCATAACCAATAAATCTTAGATTTGCTGCTGTTTAATCCCCACAGTGACACTCATTCCTTCTGCAATATAATGTTAAATAAAAACCCAAACTGAATAGCCACAGATAGGGAGAGGTCAAATTGGGGAACATAAATGTAGAGTTTTATGCCATAAAATTTTCTTCTATAATCCTCCTGAATGTTTTTGCTTAATGAGAAAGAGGTACATTTTTTGTTATGGCTGTTTATTCACACTGACTTCTTTTTTTTGAAACCAAAGCCTAATTTGATAGTACTGATAAACAATCTAAGATAGGAAGTATTAAAACGATAGTGGCTTAGTATCAGCCCACATGGGCAGAGGGGAGAAAAAAGGCCACAGAAAAGAATGTGGTGGAAAAGGAAAGGCGTACACTTTCATGAAAGATACTGGCATCATTAATTCTTAGTCTGAAAGAAGACCATACTCCCTGTGTCAGATCAAACAGAAAATGAATTCCAGGTGAACCAAAGCCCTCAGTGTACCAAATGAAATGATAACTATATTATAAGTAAAATTTGGAGATTACTTATATAACCTTAGAGAAGCAAAGACCTTTTCAAGGAAAGCAGGAAACACGAAGGAAAAGGTTAATAGATTTTATACATTAAAAATGAAAAATTCACTACTTCATATCCATTAGGATGGCTATCACTTAAAAAAAAAACATACAGAAATTAACAAGTGTTGGCAAGAGGCAAGGATGTGAAGAAACTAGAATTGCTGTTGGGAATATAAAATGTACGGCTGCTATGAAAAATGGTATGAGGATTTCTCAAAAAAAATTTAAACAAAATTACCATATGATCCAGCAATTCCACTTCTGGTTATATTCCCAAAAGCAGTGAAAGCAGGGACTGGGATAAATATTTGTACACCCCTATTCACAGCAGCATTATTTACAATAGCCAAAAGGTGGGAACAACTCAAATGTCCATTGACAATTGAATGAATAAGCAAAATGTGGCATGCATATATGTATATATATACACACACACATATATATACACCATCATATAAATTTATATGTACACATATACCACCTCTTCTTTATCCATTCATCTATCAGTAGACACTTAAGTTGCTTTCATATATTGGCTGTTGTAAGTAATGCCACAGTATACAGAGGGATGCATATGTCTTTTTGAATTATAGTTTTTTCTTTGGATAAATACCCAGGAGTAAAATTGTTGAATCATATGGTATTTCTCTTTTTAATTTTTTGAGGAACCTCCATACTGTTTCTATAGTGGCCTACCATATTTACATTCCCACCAACAGTGTACAAGGGCTCTATTTTCTCCACGTCCTCACCAACACTTACTATTTCTTGTCTTTTTGATACTAGCCATTCTAACAGGTGTGAGGTGATACCTCACTGTGATTTTGATATGGATTTCCTTGATGATTAGTGATGTTGAACATCTTTTCATGTGTCTGTTTGCCATCTGTATGTCTTCTTTGGAAGAATGTCTGTTCAAGTCTTCCACCCATTTTTAATTGAGTTGTTCTTTTGTTATTGAGTTGTATATGTTCTTTATATATTTTTGATATCAACACTTTTTTGGATATATCATTTGCAAATATCTTTCTCCCATTCAGTAGGTTTCCTTTTCATTTAGTTGATAGTTTCCTTCACTGTGGAAAAGCTTTTTTGGTTTAATGTAGTCCCATTTGTTTAGTTTTGCTATTGTTGCCCTTGCCTGAGGAGACATATCCAAAAAAATATTGTGAAGACTGATGTCATAGAGCTTACTGCCCATGTTTTCTTCTAGGTTTCAGGTTTTACATTTAAGTCTTTAATCCATTTTAAGTTGTATTTTTGTGTATGATGTAAGAAAGTGGCCCACATTCATTCTGTTAGTCCCAGTAGTTTTGTTTTAACATGGTCTTTTTCAACTTTGTTTCCTGTTCAACTACAGACGACTTCTGTTGTAGACTCACAGTTTAACTGTTGTATTATAACAGTATTACATGTCAACAGTGTGGTTATGACCTTTATTTATATAAAAACCAAATATTTAGTCAAAAATATAAATATATCTGTCCAGTTTTCCCAATACCATTTATTGAAGAGACTGTTTTTTCCCTGTTATATGTTCTTGCCTCTTTTTTCATAGATTAATTGACCATATAAGTGTGGATTTATTTCTGGACTCTCTATTCTGTTCCATTGATTTTTTTTGTGCCAGTATCATACTGTTTTGATTACTATAACTTTATAGTACAACTTGAAATCAGGGAACATGGTACCTCCAGCTTTGTTCTTCTCTCAAGATTATTTTGGCTGTGAGGGGTCTTATGTGGTTCCATACAAATTTTATTATTTTTTCTGGTTCTGTGAAAAATGCCATTGGTATTCTGATAGGGATTGCATTTAATCTGTAGATGGCTTTGGGTAATTTGGACATTTTTAACAATATTAATTCTTTCAATCCATTAGCATAGTATATCTTTCCATTTATTTTCTGTTATCTTCAATTTCTTTCATCAATATTTTCAGCATATAGGTCTTAACCTCCTTGGTTAAATTTATTCCTAGGTATTTTATTCTTTTCATGTAATTATAAATTGGATTGTTTTCTTAATTTCTCTTTCTGATAGTTCATTATTACTGTATAGAAATGCAACAAATTCTGTAAATTAATTTTGTAATCTACAACTTTCTGAATTTATTTATTAGTTTTAATAGTTTTAGGGTAGAGTTTTAGGGGTATTTTTTTAGGTTTTTTTAAAAAAATATACAGTATCATGTCATTTGCAAATAGTGACAGTTTTATTTTTTCCTTTCCAACTTGGATGTGCTTTATTGTTTTTTCTTGCCTAATTGTTGTGGCTAGGACTTCTAATACTGTGTTGAATAAAAGTGGCAAGAGTGCTCATCCTTATCTTCCTGCTCTTAAAGGAAAAGTTCATAGCTTTTCACTGGTGAGTATGATATTAGCTATGGGTTGGTCATATATGGCCTTTATTATGTTGAAGTAAATTTCATCTATACACATTTTGTTGAGAGTTTTTATCAATAATGGATATTGAATTTTATTAATTTATTTATTTTGTTTATTTTATAATGAAAGAATATATTAAAATGGAAAATTATATAAATAGGGATTACTGGGTAGTGAGATTATGGACTATTTTTTTTTCTTCATGATTATCTATATAAAAATAAACTAGTAACATTTTTTTTTAAAAGACTACATCCATAATGGTGTCTGGAAAACAAAAGAAGGGTGCCATCAACAAGCAAGAAATTTTGAGGAATTTCTGAAAGAGAAGAGAGCAGATGGGATCAGAATGATGGTAAAATCAGAGTAGAAGAAACTACAACCTAAAACAGACTCAGAGGAGGACACTTCTACCTATAAGAATGCTGGAAAAGCTTCAAGCTTGGGGATTAATTAAATAACTACCTATAAATGTAACTATAAACGTTATCCCTACCCTCCAACACAGAGAGAGAAGTGGAAGTATTCACCCCAGTCAAATTTTCTCCAAAGTAGAAAATTTCTTGGAAAATGCTCCTTTTCTTGGGGGTGGGATCAGAGATAGAAGAGGTGTTATTGAGGCAATTCTGGACTTCAGTAACAGATACATAAGGAAGACATTTTTTTAAAAGTAGATTCATTCAGTCTTGAGTGTGACACCTTGCTCCATCCCAAAGCGAATCTTTGTTTGACAGTTGTGGGGTTCTTAAGACTGCTCCTTGCTCTACCACCCTAAAGAGCAACTCTTGTGTTGGCACATGTCACCCATTCTACAAAGCCCACAGACTTCAGAGGAAATTCATGCCAGCTACTTACATTGATCAGCTTACTTCTTCATCTTATATATGAACAAGCAACTACGGGCTACCAGACAGGTGAGGGCAATCAAGAACGTAACAGAGAAAGACCAAGGTACATACAGAGACTGTCTAGAATCTGAAATGGAGATAATATGAGGCAGAAGAAGACTGTAGTCTGTGTGATTAGAAACTCCTTTCTCTGTTCCTGGATGTGTCTGTGAGGGAAATTGCCTGCATGGTTTCTCTAGCTGGCTCTTAGGTCCCACTGGAGTGGACCACAGAGAGGGTGAGGGCATTGCACATGACATCAGTCAGTCCTACAATTATAATGTTGAACAAAAGAAGCCAGACACAAAACAGTACAAACCATAGGATTCCAGTGATATAAAGATCAAAATCAGATACAAAACTAATCTGTGCTGTTGGAAGTCAGGATCATGACTATCCTTAAAGGGAGGGAGTGACTACAAGGGGTTGTAGCAAGGCTTAAGAGATATGTTCAGGCTGTGAAAATTGATTGAGCTGTACACTTTAACAGTGATGAAAGCTATATGCAACTAATCAAGAAGCTGTAACAGTTCAGAACCTTTTATACATTAGACAATATAGCATTAGAATATATAAAGCAAAACTGAAGATTACTTATTCTTGAAGCAGAAGCAATTTATGACATTTGGTTACTCAGGGTGAAATGGAAAACAGCCAAGATGTCCAAAAACATTGCCGGGGAAAAAAAGCTAAGATAACAGAAGGAAGTCATAACCAACTATAATACTAATTTTATCTAGAATATCATAGTATTTTTCATGAGGGTAGCACACTTTGGGTTCATGTCAGAAAATTCCACAAAATAGTATGTCACATGTAATGAGTTGTGCTGTTGGGTAGATAGATGATGTCACACTGGCTTTCTTTAGAGTCTTTGGTCAGAAGCAGTGATAAACTGGGTGTTGATTCAGGGCTACCTTCTCTTCATCACCCTGTGATCAGTGGCACACATTTCTGAGATCATCCTCCAGAATTAAAGGCAGGGTCTGTGGCCTTAAAGCAAAGGTAGGATTGACCCTTAACTGTGTTGAACCATGGAACAAAGCAGACAGCCCCACAGGTATCCTGGTATGTTCATTTGTTTTCATGTTTTATCCAGCTTGGCTGTCTTTGACTTTTTAGCAAGCCAAAACACCCTAAAGCTGGTGACTTATTATGTTCAGTGTAGAATTTGTGGGAAGGAGGTTTGGTTGGAAAAGCCTCACAGGTAATTTGGATGCACCTTCCCCATTCCCACTGCTAGCAAGCTAAAAGGGGTGGGGGCATGTTCCCCTCAACTGGGCAATCCTCCACCAATCTCCTTTGCTGCAAAGATACACAGAGGTGAGAAGTTGGCCTGGCCTGGGCAGCACTGAACTCACCTCTTAGGGCTCTGATATTTGCACTATGAGATCCAGAGAGGGAAAGGCGGCAAATCTCTTAGGACAACAACACTGGGGAACTAGGGTTTAATCAAAACGAGACTCAAGCAGTCTGAGCATTTTGGAACAAATCTCTTGATTTTTCTGTGCCTCCCCCCCCATTTATATCTCAGACATTATGATAACACTTATATAATCTGCTGTCCTCAGGACTGCTCCAGGGAGGGGCCCCTTGGGATAAATGAAATGATACTTGGCAAATTGTTATAGATGCTTACAATAAAGGTGCTATCATAATTCTGATTAATTGCTTAGGGTTGAAATACTCATATAACTTGTCATTGACAGTAAGTCCCAGAAGGGTGTATTTCTTATTTCCACACCTATCCTAAATTTCATCTTAAATTTACTAGTCATACTTCCCATTTACTCTATCACTACTGTGTAATTGTTACATAGATATTCATAAGCCAGACAGTTTAAGGTTAACTCACATTTTCATGTTAGTTAATGTCCTGGCTTTTGTATGTGTTTTATGAATGAATATTTAAAGCAGAAAGAGACAAATACTCTTATGTAAAAGTGCAAATTGGGTAGTCAGACTCCCTGGTTTGAATCTTGGCTCTACTACATACTAGCTGTGTGACTTTAGACAAGCTACTTAACCTCTCTGGGTTTCAGTTTCCTCATCTACAAAATGAGAATAATAATAGGATCTCTTTACTAGGTTATGGTGAAATTAAGAGAGGGGTGCCTGCTTGGCTTAGTCTGTTAAGCAACTGCCTTTGGCTCAGGTCACGATCTCAGGGTCGTGGGATAGAGCCCCTTACCAGGCCCTCTCCTCAGCAGGGA
Organism: Ailuropoda melanoleuca; assembly: GCF_002007445.2. NCBI lineage: Eukaryota > Metazoa > Chordata > Mammalia > Carnivora > Ursidae > Ailuropoda > Ailuropoda melanoleuca. Next base: position 19,270,786 of record NC_048234.1, on the reverse strand, counting down.
GTCTACTTCTCCCTCTCCCTCTCCCTCTCTCCCCCTCCCCCGCCACCAGTGCTCACTCTCCCTCTCTCTCAAATAAATAAATAGAATCTTAAAATAAGAAAATACATGAAATGTTCAGAATAGTGGCTGATATTTAATAAACACTCAGTAAAAATTAGCTGTTAGTATTAGTATTAGTGATAAGATTCTTTGTTAAAATAACTTATGGACTGGGGCGCCTGGGTGGCTCAGTCGTTAAGCGTCTGCCTTTGGCTCAGGGCATGATCCCAGAGTCCTGGGATCGACCCCCTTATCAGGCTCATCCTCTGGGAGCCTGCTTCTTCCTCTCCCACTCCCCCTGCCTGTGTTCCCTCTCTCGCTGGCTGTTTCTCTCTCAGTCAAATAAATAAATAAATAAAATCTTTAAAAACAACAACAACAAAAACTTATGGATTAAAAAAAAACTATTTGCAACATTATACTAAAAAGAGTTCCCCCTGCCATTTTCATTCTCCCTCCTGGTGATGCTCGGGGGAGCAATATCTTTTCTCCTTCTCCTGTCATCTGCCCAGTTACAAGAAATAGATGGTTTAAACAAGGACTATCTCATAATAATATGAAATAAATAAAAAAGGTTTCTGGGTATTTTTTTTGAAGATTTTATTTATTTATTTGAGAGAGAGCGCATAAGCAGGGGGAGCGGCAGGCAGAGGGAGAGGGAGAAGCAGGCTCCCAACTGAGCAAAAAGCCCAGTGAGCAGGGCCGATCCCAGGACCCTGGGATCATGACCTGAGCCAAAGGCAGATGCTTAACCAACTGAGCCACCCAGGCACCTCAGCTTCTGCTTATTTCTGATACTCCTGCTGATTTTTACTATGGTCACTGTGAAAGGTGTGGGTTTAAAAAGAGTAGCTCTAGCAGTGAAATAATGTTGCTGTAAAATCTCAATAAGGCAAGTGTAAATAATTCTAACTACTTGTTCATAACTGCCCCTCAAAGCAGTATCTTCTATAATTTAATATGGTCTTTCAGCCTCAATCTGACTTTTTACTTAGCAACAGATGCTACATGCTTTCAAAGAGAACTGTAGGTTAGCAGAACTAACAATGTTCACTTTTTCTTATCTGTTATTTTCTTTTGTTTCCATATATTCTGTTACTAGTTGGTACTTGATACTCAGGTGTTTTTTAAATTATTATTATTGCTTTAACAAGCTGATAATAAGGACCAGTAAACTCAAGGAATCAAGTAATTCCCTTCTAATTATATTTAACCACTTGTTGACTTAAAGTCAGACCAGTTTTGGGGCACCTGGGTGGCTCAGTCGTTAAGCGTCTGCCTTCGGCTCAGGGCGTGATCTCAGCGTTATGGGATCGAGCCCCACATCAGGCTCCTCCGCTATAAGCCTGCTTCTTCCTCTCCCACTCCCCCCTGCTTGTGTTCCTTCTCTCGCTGGCTGTCTATCTCTGTCAAATAAATAAATAAAATCTTAAAAAAAAAATAAAGTCAAACCAGCTTTTATTGAGCAGTTTCCAAAAATAACATATTTCTATTTTAAAGATTTCTAAGATCATCAATAACAAAAAGCCTAATCAAGTATAGGCCTATGCCTTCATGGAAATGCTGCTTCATGAAAAGCTGAATTGTGATAACTATTTAGACATCTGGTGATTGGGGAAGGAAAGAATCTTATATTTATTGAGATGCATTCTCCTTCAATTGGTAAATCTATAGAAATTACCATCTTCCTAGCCTAGCACTCTCTATCTAGTTAGTGTTGCTGTTTCTGTTATTAACACCAGGTTTCATGTATGTATACCTTTCCTAAGAACTGTGAACATTAGTTATAGTTTATTTTTGTTAAGCGAAATTTTCAAAATGTTTCAAAGGCCTAATGATCTGGACTTTTTGATGCAGTGACTGAGGTTTTTTAAACTTCTGGGAAGTAAGAACATGCAGCCCACATTACTTGCTGATCAATTTGCGGGGGGGGGGAGGGTGCAGAGCAAGAAAGTAGAGGAGGCAAAATACATTTATCAGTTTTTCAACATAGTGCCTGAGGAAAGAACCCAAAATGAATGGTTCAGATGTAAGGAAATGAAGAAAGAAGGATAAAATAAATTGGAAGTAATGAAACTGAATGAAACTTCCCAATATGGGGACTCTTTCATGAGAAGTTTTTTTAAAGTAACTTTTCATTTAGAAAAAAGAACCACATATTGGATACTGCAGACAGAATTCACCCTCAGTTCCTTCTAGCATTGACTTAAACATGTCTGTTTTTGATCAACTCTCTGTGCCCGAGATAGAGGCTAGGGTTGAACTATTTCCAAACAGCAGTCAGAGGAGCTGCTGGCTGCAGCATGCACGCCGGGAAGTGTGCCATTCGTTCAGAGATCAGGGCCAGAAGACAGACTTTTGTTAGGGTCTGGGCTAAATTACTTACGTAAGCTACAAAACCATGTAAGTGAAAATGAATCTTATCTGACCGTGTGATCATTACTCTGAGGCATGATACTAGTTTGTTTACAGTAATCACAGTCAGTCACTCAATCCAGAAGTCATTGAAAGCTTGGTCATCAGTTCTAACCATCTGTCTGTATATAACTCCACAGACACATGGAGCAATTTAATAGAAAATAAGAGCAGCAATCATTAGGGAGTAAAAAAGTATGGACTCAGGGAGCAGAAATTAATGTAGGAGAAAGAAGAAAACATTACATTTAAGAATGTCTTTACAACAGTGCACATTTCTTTGTGTAATAATCTCTGTTCACTACCTCACACTGCATTTTCCTTTGTCCTTCTGTGTGATAGAATTATAATTTGGAAGCTCGTCTCTTGGAATAGGCAATAAGGACCAAATGGAGATATGGTTTCTTATTCCTAATTTGCATGGTTCTCATTTTCCCCCCAAATCCTCGTGTACACATTGACCCCCCCCAAAAAGTGAATTTTTTACTTGGTCAGATACAACTAAGGAATGTATTATGGCTGTGTTCTTTAACATAACACTTCAAATCATAATTTAGGATTCTAAATGAATCTGTCTGGTGACTCGTGAATACTAACAGGAAGACCAAAAAATGTATTTAAATAAAGCATTTTTACATATGAAAGGCTATTTTTATTTTTATACATGAAAGGCTATCTTTATTTTTATACTTAAAAGCTCTTTATATGTAGAAGGCATTTAAAAATATTAAATGAAGAACTTTTTAGGAAGGACAGAAACCTAGCAGAAAAATTCTTTTGTGGTCTGGGTAATCTGTGCTGGAAGGCTGTGTAAAAATAAGTATTATTTTGTTGCATTTATATCATTATTTGTCTTAAAATAACAAAAGCCAGTTTAGATAAATTTAAAGCTACAACAAATATTGAAATAATTTATTTCACCAAAATTAGGCATTCTATTTTACAGCAAGTTGAGGGATCACAGAATGATTCTCATTCTTAATATGTGAAATTTTGAAGTAATTCACACTTCATAGTAAGAATCAAGGCAAAAATAAGAACATTTTTCTCTTAAAGCAGAATTTTTAAAAGCATAGTTTTAACCAAAAGTTTAAAATTTAATTCCATTCTTGTTTTCTCTGCTAAGTAAAATTTCTACCCTGGAAGCAAATATTTTAGTGCTAAGTATGTATGTAAGGACTAGAAAATGAAATTGTGGGCTTCCTATTAGTGGTGACAGATGAACCAACCTATTAGGAAATGAGGTCATATACTTCCAGGAAAGATGTATGAAGTGACCACTCTTGCCATTCCCTCCATCTTGTTCATGTTTTTTTTCCTCATTTCACTCAGGTCTCTGCCTAAAATGTGTTCTTCAATCAGTGGAGACGATCTGCTATCCCTCTGTTCTGAGACAGAGGCTGAATTTCAGCCGCTGCTGCTCTCTCAGAAGAGACAGAGCAAACCGCCAGGGAAAGCCGCCAGAGAACAAAAGCCAGGAAATACCGGCTCACAGGGTGCCCATCC
>NC_048234.1:19203509-19266726 GCF_002007445.2 Ailuropoda melanoleuca | reverse complement strand
TATAACGCAACTAATGAAGCATCAAACTTTACATCAGAATCAGGGGATGTACTGTATGGTGATTAACATAATTTAATAAAATAAAATTAATTATAAAAAAAATAAATAAAAAAAAAATAAAATGTGTTCTTCAGAGACCGCTCTTCCCTGACCCCACATCCAGCCTTAGTTCATCATATTGTGTGTCTCAGTCTAACTTCTATTTCCTTGTGTGTCATCTCCATTAAAATGTAGACTTTGTAAGAGCAGTCATTTGGTTCAGTTTCACATCCCCATCAACTGAGATAGGTGTTCAATAAATATTTGTTGAATGACTAATGAATAAATGAATAAATAAAGGAAAGCATGAAGTAATGGCCAGCAATGTAGGGGGCTTTTGGGTATTTGCCTGTGGCGGGGGCAGGAGGAAGTGGAGTAACTGCAGACCATTGTCCAAGGTGCTCCCCTGAGGTTTACTGAATGAATGGGGTAAAAAGAGGGAATATTGGCTGACATTCATGTCAGCTGTACTCAGCACACCCGCTCAGGTTTGTAAACTTCTACCCCTAGTTCTGAGGCAGTTACTTGGTTACTTTTTTCTCCATCTGATTTCCTTGTATTTAAAGGGTAGGACTGTGAATATAGAATTCGAAGGGTGGCCTAGCTCACATCTGTGCAAATAAGAACTTTGTAGCAGAGGTACCAAAATTTGAGCAGATAGATTAAAGCTGAGCCTGGAACACATCTTCTGAAGGCATGCAGCAAGAGAGATAAGGATAGTCAGTGAATAAACGGCAAAATGGGAGCAGACAGGAATAAGGTCCCATCCAAATGTGAGGTTCTCTTTGTGACTATGTGAGCTGATAGGGCTCTAGTTGCATTCTCATTCCCTCTGCCAAAGGAGGAGCATCAGGGGAAAGCTCATCCTCCAGAAATGATTTGCTGCTCCAATTCAAGAGGACTGAGAAACCTAGGGCCTAGGCATGGAACTTTAGCTTGCCAGGGATACCCCTCCTCCCAGTCCCCCACCACCAGAAGTTATAGGCTCTTAATCACAAAAGCGATGTAGGCACTGAACGATAAGGACCACATCAAGTGATCCAATGGGAAAAGTTAATTCTGCTAAGTCAAGAAAGTGGCACAAGGCTTTGACTAAAGGAAGGGAGTAGTGATCTTCCCTCTTTATAGCAACATGGTTTGATTCTCTTTGGTGAAGTTCCTTTGGTGAACTTCCCTGTGATGAAGTTTCATTTTGAAGTGATTACTACTTAGATGCTCTAACTTCTCAGTTTGATAAAGCTATGAACATGCTAGCATTCTTTTCCATTGCACCCCACCCCATGGTAGAATGTGAGGGCCAAAAAGCAATTAGATGGGCCTTTGGGATCTTCTTACTAGAGAGGTCCACATCTGAAATGCCTTTGTTTACATTATAAATTTTAGGCAAAATTATATCATATTTAAATATATATGTGTATTTATTTATAGATATATATTTGTTTAAATATATATCTAAATGCACCCCCCCATATACGTGCATATGTACACAGAGAGATACAGAGACAGAGCACACATGTGAGCACACTAAATCATGTTAAGGTGTTTAATGGCAGTAGTTTTTTTGTATAACAGAAGACATAAAGTGGACAAAACCACTGCCATCTTCATTTTAACCTTACATTTCTTGCATGAACATTGGACATGAACATTGCATGTACAGCTTGATGAACATTGGTCATCCTTCCTTTTATCTATCATAGCAGGCAGGTCCCTCCTCCCCCTTTTCCTCATAGCTGTGCAGTCTGGATTTCCAGTTCTTGAAAATGACAGTTCTTGCAAAATAAAAGTTCTAATTGATGTTATTAAAGGGACATGCTAGAAAAGTGATACTTAGAAATGCATTAATTTTAACAGTTTTTTAAAAAATATCTAAATAGAATTTCCTTTGCCTTCAAGTTCATAAAGCCTTTAAACATGCATATATTTAAATGCTGAAAATATTTAATTAAAATATATATTCCCGATCAGCTTTTATGGTGGATTGATTTTTTATTATAATACATGTCTAAAAAAACCCTTACAAAGCCTGTGAGTAGATCAGCAGTTGTTAATGTTAAGGCCTATAGCAATGTTGTCAGTGTGTTTTTTGTTTGTCTTTGTATATTTTATATGTATAATATATAAATAATAATATATATAATATAAATATGTATAAATAATAATAAATATATATATATATTTGCAGAAAGATTTGTCAAGAGAGGAAAATCACCTATAATCACCCACTCCAGTATAATTTAAGCTTTGAAGCCTTCATGTTCAAATTTTCTTTAAAATAAATACAGCTTCAAATTAATATTTTTCCTTTTTGGTTCATAAGTGAAAATAAATATTTTATACTATATAATTTATCACCCAAACCATGTATAATGATTTAAAAATCAGGTGAAAATGTCCGTACACAACAAAAATTCAAATCCTGGGTGCTTGGGTGGGTCAGTCAGTTGAGCATCTGCCTTTGGCTCAGGTCATGATCCCCGGGGTCCTGGGATTGAACCCCATGTTGGCTCCCTGCTCAGTGGGAAATCTGCTTCTCCCTCTCCCTCTGCCTCTCCCCCTGCTCATGCTCTCTCTCTCTCCCTCTCAAATAGATAGATAAAATCTTTAAAAAAATTCAAATCCTAAATTTTATAATCCTATTCATGTAATAAATCCAAAATGTAATGGCCCACATGTTTCTAATTTATCATTGGTAAATACTTGAACTGAACCTAACCATAAACCGAAAACTAACATCATTAATTTGCCAAATAGATTCAAAGAGAACACAAAATTTTTCTTTACTGAAAATGATCCAACCATTTCTTTTTCCAAGAAAAGCACTATGTGAAATTATGAACCATTCCAGAACATACAAATACTATAAAATTACTCAATTTTGTCTCTTCTTCTCTGTGTCTTCATTGACCAACACAATGCCTGGCATACTGTTAGAGCTCAATAAACCCTAAAAAAATGAATATCAGACTATTCTCTTTGGCATTCTGTATTTTACATAAACATTAATAAGAAGCAAGTAGAAATGCCAACATGTTGATTACAGTGCTACATAGCAGTATAATATAATTATCACATATTTTTCCAAAAACACCTTGAAGCATTGCTTTGCAAATTTATACCTAAATTTAAGGACAAGTAGAAGTAGGGTACTGGGAGATTTCACCTTCAAAAACTCTAGAAATCAAGTTATATAGATCATAAAATAATTGGATTAGAATTTTTAAAATGTTTTGACTTTAAAACTTTATTTTTAGAAGGAAAGAAAATTTGCTGTTGCTGGCTTTAATTATATCACTGTGTTTGTGTTTGTGATTGATATGAATACCTATCATTTTCAAATACAAAAATCTAGTATTCTGTTATCCAACCTGCGCAATAGACATCACTATAAGCTCAAACGTGGAAATAAACAGGAGCTCAGCAAAAATCTAAAGTAATAATAATTTAAGCAATAAGGGGGTGCCTGGGTGGCTTAGTGGTTAAGCGTCTGCCTTCGGCTCAGGTCCTGATCCCAGGGTCCTGGGATTGGGTCCCCACATCGGGCTCCCTGCTCGGTGAGGAGCCTGCTTCTCCCTCTGCCTGCAGCTCCCCTGGTTTTTGTTTTTTGTTTTTTTAAGATTTTATTTATTTATTAAATGACAGAGAGAGAGACAGCCAGCGAGAGAGGGAACACAAGCAGGGGGCGTGGGAGAGGAAGAAGCAGGCTCCCAGCAGAAGAGCCTGATGCGGGGCTCAATCCCAGGACCCTGGGATCACACCCTGAGCCAAAGGCAGACGCTTAACGACTGAGCCACCCAGGTGCCCTGCAGCTCCCCCTGCTTGTGCTCTCTCTCTCTGACAAATAAATAAATAAAATCTTTAAGATAAATAAATAGTGTTTTTTTATAACCACTTGAATTTCTATGCTTTAGGCAGGACATGGATCTCCAGTTCCCCATGGTCTCCATTTCTCCCTATCTTACATAACCAGCCTTTTTATATACATTAATGACAGTGAAGTCATTCAAGTTTTCTTGTACTCAGCTGGTTTGGAGGGCATTGCACTCAATCTACACTTGTCAGAAGCATTGTTAGAGTTTAATGCATATTAATTTAAAAGTGTGTATTTTTAGTGTTCATAATAAATGCAGGTATCTTCTAAATGTTAGTTTTTCATAGAAAAACATAAACATACCCATTAGTTTGTTTGTATGGTGTCGATAGGCACCTTCATTAAATTCTTCTCACTTAAATTCATTTAAAGGAGAGACTGCACTGACTGCGGGCAGGGTTTAAGGTAACCACAAGGGACAGTGAAGCACCCAGGGGCGACAAATGGTTGACAGCCATTAACACTGAGGCTGGAAGGAGAAAAGGAAGGACACAGTGTTTACCAGAGCCCTGTGAGTCCTGGAGCTATGAAAGAGACAAAGCTTGAAATGAGCTGTGACTCTAGGAAACCACTGCCACCTCCAGGACCATATACCTAAATTCACTGTCTTCTCACCCTCCAGGCTCCTGCTGGTGCCTCCCACTGGCTGAGTCCAACCTGAAGCCAGAGAGCACGGGAGCCTGGGAGACGCACGGCTGAGGTTCACACCCCCCAGACACGGGCAGGGAAAGGCAGAGAATGGATCTAGTAGGGGCAGGAAGAGGGGATCAAACAGAATAATAAAGCAGTGACCTGATTTATATGAAATAAGATTTAATTGTGTAAGAAAGAATGTTTCCAGAGTTCTGGTTTAGATCAGATCCAAAGTCTTAGCAAGTACTGAAGATGGGCAACAAATTTTAAGTTACTTTTTAAAAAAATTTTAATAAAAAATTATGGTTATGTACAAATCAATATTAGTTGTAAAGTAAATGCTAAGTATTGGAATAGATGTCCAAATCTCTTGACAAGAAAAATTGGAAACAGGAAATAATTTTATTCAATGATTATAACAAAAGCATACTTTATTTTTAATTTTAGTAAGTTTTTAATTTTAATTCCAGTTTAGTTAACATATAGTATTATATTAGTTTCAAGTGTACAATATAGCGATTCAACAATTCTGTAATAAAAGCATACTTTAAATTGCTCTTACAGTCAATCAGATTTAAATACATGGCACTTAAGACAGGAACTATTGATGGCTGAGTAGTATTCCATTGTGTATACATACCACATCTTCTTTATCCATTCATCTATACTACTCAGCCATCAAAAAAAAAAAAAAAGAAATCTTGCCATTTGCAATGGCGTGGCTAGAACTAGAGGGTATTATGCTAAGCGAAGTAAGTCAATCAGGGAAAGACAATTATCATATGATCTCAGTCGTATGTGGAATTTAAGAAACAAAACAGAGGATCATAGGGGAAGAGAGGAAAAAAACCAAAATGAAATCAGAGAGAGAGACAAATCATAAGAGACTCTTATTCATAGGAAACAAACTGAGGGTTGCTGGAGGGGGCAGTAACTGGGTGATGGGCATTACGGAGGACATGCGATGTAATGAGCTCTGGGTATTGTATAAGACTGATGAATCACTGACCTCTACCTCTGAAACCAATAATACATTATATGTTAATTAATTGAATTTAAATATGAAAAAAAGAGGAAAAAAAAAGAAAGGAACTATTTTCCTCCCAATTACTCTGTTTCTTCAGGATAGTGCTTACTCATTACCTTCCTAAGTTTATGTCAATTCCTTTGCTGTATTTCACATACATCACAAATAAATTAGTATTTAGTGAACTAATTTTAAACTGGGATTTTTTTTTCTTTGTTCAGAAATTTCCTGGGGGGGGGGGAAGAATCCTAAAATATCATATGAGCAAAAAGAATGAACAAGAAGCCATTCCTCTTTTTTTTTTTTAAGATTTTATTTATTTATTTGACAGAGATATAGACAGCCAGAGAGAGAGGGAACACAAGCAGGGACAGTGGGAGAGGAAGAAGCAGACTCATAGCAGGGGAGCCTGATGTGGGGCTTGATCCCGTAACGCCGGGATCACGCCCTGAGCTGAAGGCAGACACTTAACGACTGCACCACCCAGGCACCCCAAGAAGCCATTCCTTTTTGTACTAAGGTGGCCACAGGAATATATTTAATTTTCTCTGGATCAGATTGCAGGAACCTTCAGGAATGACTTAGGTTCTGCCATTGGCTCTAGAAGGGACACCCGTAAATATCTCAGTGTCTTATGGCTGAGCATGCTCAGTGGGATCAGGAGTGCCTATGAGAGGTTATGGAGCTGACAGGCTAAATGATCTAGCCCCATTATCAGGATTGATTATTTAAAGTGCTAAACACTTACAAGGCAGAGGGGAAAGGGAACTAGAAAAGCATATGCCTGACTGCAGAGTTGAAGTTATAGAGAAGGGGAAAGATAAAAAAATGAATAAAAAATGGAGAATGAAATTAGAGATGGGATAAAAAATGAAGTAGTGACTGTGAGCACATAAGAGAGAGGAAAGTAGATAAATGAGAAAGAAGGGAACATTTTTGAGCATCTCCTCTACCATACTGGATAGTAGTTGGGTATCCTTCTCCCCATCATAGTGATGAAGCTGAGATTCAGAGAACCTACATCATTTATCCAAGGTCATAAAACAAGTAAGTGATGGAGCCAAGGTTGGCCCTACATGTGCCTGCCCCTAGTGCCTGTGATTTTCCCAGTGCATACAAGGAGAGTGAATCCACAGTCCTTAGCAGCCATATCCTGGCCTTAAATCCAGTAGGCAGCAGTCTGGGCTCAGTTTTCCTTTCTAGATTTCCAATTGTGCCATCGAAGTTCTGCCATTCTCTCTGTCTTCCTACTCTTCAGTCTTGCACATTTCAGAGTAAGAATGTCCTGCCATCATATGCACTGCTTACATAGTCCCTTGCCAAATAGGCAAGGAATTCAACTGAAAGATTATTTTTATAATAATTTACAGGAAATTTTGAAATTTAACTTAAATGCCTCTTTTTTTTTTTAAACAAAAAACCCACTTTGGTTTAGACTGTAATTCATTTATAAACTCCTGGAAGACATAAAAATAGACTCTAATAAGGGGGGGAAAATACTCTGTTCTTGGGTAGAATGACTCAACAGTTCTTCCTAAGTAAATTTATAAATGCATGCAGTCCTAATTTTAAAAAATCAACAAACTATTTTATAGAGTTGGACAAGTTGATACTAAAGTTTTATGAAAATGCAAATATGTAATAAACATTGAAAAAATAAACTACAAGGATATATTAGCTTAAGCAGGCATTAAAACATACTATAAAGCACCTAAAATTACAGTAGTGAGGTACTGGTACATGAATAGACAAATTGGCCACTGGAATAGCATGTCCAGAGACAGCGTTGAGTATATACAGAAGCTTAGCGAAGGTGAAATCTCAAATCACTGGGGGGGCAAGGGGTAAAGATGGACTTTTTTTTTCTTTCAAATTTTAGGATTGCTTATTCTAGCTCTGTGAAAAATGTTTTTGGTATTTTGATAGGGATTGCATTAAATGTGTGAATTGCTTTGGGGAGTATAGACATTTGAACAATATTGGTTCTTCCAATCCATGAGCATGGAATGTCTTTCCATTTCTTTGTGTCATCTTTAATTTCTTTCATCAGTGCAACTCAAAAACAAAAATAAAAACAACCCAATTTAAAAATAGGCAAAGGACTAGAATAGACATTTCTCCAAAGAAGATATATGAATGGCCAACAAATACATGAAAAAATATTATTAGTTATTAGGGAAATTCAAGTCAAAACCACAATGAGGGACACCTGGGTGGCTCAGTCAGTTAAGTGTCTGCCTTCTGCTCAGGTCATGATCCCCAGGTCCTGGAATTGAGTACTGATTGGGCTCCTTGCTCAGCGGGGAGCCTGCTTCTCCCTCTGCCTGCCACTCCCTCTGCTTGTGTGCTCTCTCTCTGACAAATAAATAAATAAAATCTTAAAAAAAGAGAGAGAGAGAGAAACAACTTCAAACCCACTAGAATGGGTAGAATGAAAAAAAAGGGGGGGGAGATAACATGTATTGGCAAAGATGTGGAAAAATAGTAACCGCCATACATTGTGATAAGAATGTAAAATGGTACAGCCATCATGGGAGGCATTTTTGTGGTTCCTCAATAAGTTAAACATAAAATTATGTGATCTAGCAATTCCACTCCTAGGTATATACTCAAAAGAACTGAAAATCAAGTGTTCAAATAAAAACTTAAAGGACTCATCATAGCAGCACTATTCACAATGGCCAAAAAATGGAAATCTTAATGTCATAAACTGATGAATGGACAAACAAAATGTGGTATATCTATACAATGGAATGTTATTTAGTCATAAATAGGAATGAATACTGATTCATGCCAGACACAAAAATACATTGTGTGATTCCATTTATATAAAATGTCCACAACAGGCAAATCCATATAGACAGAAAGCAGATGAATGGTTACCAGGGATTAGGGATGATGGGGATTGACTGCTTAATGGGCACGGGGTTTCCTTTTGATGAAAATGTTATGGAATTAAATAGTAGTGATGGTTGCACAACATTGTAAATGTCACTGAATTGTACACTTTAAGATGATGAATTTTATATTATGTGTGTTTTACTACAATAAAAATAAACCTCAGAAGAATGATTATGAGTAAGGGGCACAGGGAGGGTAGGAGCAGGTAGCAGGGATGGGGGCTGGACAGAAGTGAGTTTTAGAGGGTAAGTTGAAGACTCGTAAATGCAGGTTCCCCCACTGTTGGTGAGCTTGTGTTGACATGCTGCCTCTTTTCTTCAAGGCACTTTCTGGTCACTTCTCGTTCTGGAGCCAACTCCCACTTGCTCATCCTTCTACATACAGATAGAGTTGGCTGGTTTCCTCCCCTCTTCACTACCTGCTTTACATTTTGGGTTCCTTGTTGGAGCAAGACTCTCTACAAAGCAGACACTATACTCTCTTGCTTGCCTCAGAACATTAAGGCCTTCTTATTTCGAGATGTTGGTACAGATTTCACCTCAAAAAAACAGATGAGAGGGCATAAGAATGGCAGATTGTTGGGAATTATAGAAGTTTAAGCAATTTCAAAAAGTTCTCATAACAGTTATTTGTTGTTTTAATTTTTATATATTTGAAAAAGCCTGTATTGAGTACACACTATATTTTATGTTGTAGAAATAATCCTATCACAGCCTAGACTGCTATATAGACAAATTACTACAAACTTAGTAGCTTAAAACAACACAAATTACTATCTCTTACTTCTGGACATCAGAAGTCTGACACAGGTCTGAAATCAAGGTCTTGCAAGCTGCATTCCTTTCTGAGAGTCTAGGTGACAATGTGTTTCCTAGCATTTTCCAGTTTCTAGAGGTCACCTGCTTTCCTTGGCTGGGGGTTCTCTTCCTCCATCTTAAAAGCCAGCAACATCACCTCTCTCTCCCTCTTTTTTAAAAAGATTTATTTCATTTATTTTTTAGAGAGAGAAGGAGAGAGAGTGAGAGTGGGGGGAGGGGCAGAGGGAGAGCAAAGAGAAGATGCTCAAGCAGACTCCCCACTGAGCATGGAGCCTGACACAGGGCTTGATCCCAGGACCCCAAGGTCATGACCTGAGCAGAAACCAAGAGTCAGCCCCTTAACCAACAGAGCCACCAGGCACCCCTCTCTCTTAAAAAAAAAAAAAAACAAAAAAACTCCAGGGACACCTGGGTGCCTCAGCCAAGTGGCCAACTCTTGATCTGAGCTCAGGCTCCTTCTCAGGGTTGTGAGTTCAAGCCCTGCGTTGCGCTCCATGTTGGGCGTGCAGCCTACTTAAAAAAAATTTTTTTTAGCTCTAATATACTTAACATACGGTGTTATATTAGTTTCAGGTGTACAGTATAGTGATTCAACAGTTCTATACGTTACTCAGTGTTCATCATAAGTGTATCTTAATCCCTTTCACCTAATTCACCCATCCCCACAACCTCCCCTCTGGTAACCCTCAGTTTGTTCTCTATAGTGAAGAGCCTGTTTTTTGTTGTTGTTTCTCTTTTTTTTTTATTTGCTCATTTGTTTTGTTTCTTGAATTACACATATGAGTGAAATCATATGGTATCTCTCTCTCTCGCTCTTTTTAAAAGATTTAATTTATTTATTGGACAGAGAGAGACCAGCGAAAGAGGGAACGCCAGCAGGGGGAGTGAGAGAGGGAGAAGCAGGCCTCCCGCCGAGCAGGGAGCGGGGCTAGATCCCAGGACCCAGGGATCATGACCTGAGCCGAAGGCAGACGCATAACGACTGAGCCACTGAAGCGCCCCTATATCTCTTTTTTGTCTTTACCTTTACACTTTTAGGAATTTGTGTGTTTAGATTGGGTCCACACGGATAATAATCAAGGATAATTTTCCCATCTCAAGGTCTGCTCCCTTAATCACGTCTGCAAGGTTCATTTTGCCACATGAGGTTACATATTCACAAGTTCCAGGGATTAGGGTGTGGATATCTTTAGGGGGCCAGTGTTCTGCTGGTTATTGCAGCATAACTCATCCTCTTCCCACCAAACTAAATGAGAAGTTCCTTGAATACAGAGCCTGTACCTTATATATTTCTGAGTCCTGCTTAGCATATAGCACATTATTTTGTAATATTAAATAACTGTATTTTTTTGGTTTATAACTATACCTCATTTCCTTAACACCAAACTCTAACAATAGACATACAGTTCAAAGGATGGCTTTCATGTAGTTTTTAAATCTTTAGTTTGTTGCCTATACACAGTAAACAGCAAATAGGCTACTGACTCATCTTTACATGGACCGTATCTGCTTTGCCTACATAGCACTAGAGCATGGCGTGGACCTATGGAATCTTCCTTCATTCTTTCTGCTTTCTACTTCCAGTTTCCATCCTATTGTTTAACATCAAAGTGCTTTACTGGCCACTCAGGTGATATAAAATTAGTTTAGGTATGCCATCTAATGGCATTTTAAGGAAGTATTCATTTTTTTTAAAAGATTTTATTTTTTTTTTGAAGAGATAGAGACAGCCAGCGAGAGAGGGAACAAAAGCAGGGGGAGTGGGAGAGGAAGAAGCAGGCTCATAGCGGAGGAGCGATGTGGGGCTCGATCCCATAACGCTGGGATCACGCCCTGAGCCGAAGGCAGACGCTTTAACTGCTGTGCCACCCAGGCGCCCCGGAAGTATTCATTTTTATCTGAGTGATCCTTAGATTACTGAGTATAGCCATCCATCTACCATCCACAGTAACAGAGGCTAAACAAAGCAATGGGAAACTGAAGTTTGCTGATGATCTGAAAACATCTTTATAACTAGTAGTGTAAAACCCCTCCAGCCCAACTTGAACCAAAGTTGTTCATAAAAAAAACTCTCTGATTTGAACTTTTATAAATTTTTATTGATCAGACTCCAGTGACATGATTAGCTTACTTAAATTGAGAACTTATTTGGTTTCATCTTCAATATGCATTATATTAAATCCCTGCCAATCATTAGTTATAATTATGTAGCATCATAGAAAAAGAAAAGGCAGAGGTCTCAAGCTAGGCTGTGTGTTACTGTCCCCTGGAGAGCTTAGAACAATAAGAACATGCCTGGCCATGAAGAGATCTAACTGGTCTGGATGGGACTAAATATCCCAAGGCCCCTGGGTGAATAGAATGTACATCCATTTAGGATCCTGGACACTGGTATGAGATATAGCTGAATATCTAATTCTGGTCCTTTTCCCTGAATGACAAAAAAAAAAAAAAAAGAAAAGAAAAGAAAAATCCAATAATATGGGATTATTGAATTATGGTTTTTCTTTTTTTACCAAAAAAAAAAAAAAAAAAGGTAGAACTAAGAAAAAAACCACTGGGAAAATGATTCTAGTCATTAGGCTTTTCTTTAATAAAAGTTTTGCTTTATTTCTTCTATTTACCCTTTTATTGAGATGCCCTTAAATAGGAAAAGAGCCAAAAGACATGTTATCATGAGCTAAAGGCATTAGTGCCTATGGTGTTTCAACTGGGGTTTTAAAAAATCTTTTGAAGAACTTGCAAAGACATGTAATCTTCTGCTCCATTGGCTCATTCTTTACATTTGCTGAGTCCTGCTCAGTCCCAGGGGCTCTGGGATATGAGGTCAATTCCAGGCCAGCTTTAGCTGTTGGTTCACTCAACATGTAGGATGGAACCTACCTGTGGGTAGCTTCAGGGGTATTCTGATCATTGGTGCTCATTTTATTACGCTTCATAACTTATATTATAAATATACTCTCCAGTATATATCAAATGTTTTGTGATGCTTTTTTTTCAATAAAAGAATAGCTCTAAACCCTAGGAATGATGTTAGAAGTTTAATTCCTTTAAACGGGGAACATTTTGAGGACCCACCTGACCTTCCAAAATTTCTACTGATTATGTTTCTCTCTAGGCTGTCCCAGCTATGATCAGAACTTAAGTAGCTTTGAGGGGCGCCTGGGTGGCACAGCGGTTAAGCGTCTGCCTTCGGCTCAGGGCGTGATCCCGGCGTTATGGGATCAAGCCCCACGTCAGGCTCCTCTGCTATGAGCCTGCTTCTTCCTCTCCCTCTCCCCCTGCGTGTGTTCCCTCTCTCGCTGGCTGTCTCTATCTCTGTCGAATAAATAAATAAAAAAATCTTTAAAAAAAAAAAAAGAACTTAAGTAGCTTTGGGGTTGGAAAGCTGCTTGAGTCATGTTAATCTCTATTCTCTTTGTCATCTTTCCTTAAAATTAGAAGATAATCAACAAGGAAAAACTAATCTTCTTAACCAAACATATGTTGGGAGAATCAATCTGCATGGGCCATGAGCATTCCTGTACTTTTTACTGGGTAGGCCGAGGATACAGGCTCTGACTGCTGTTTACATGGGCCATTTCTCAGGGTTGTGTTTGCAATAAGGATTCCTGAGAGATGAAGTAACATGTCTAACCTAAGGGCAGCCTTGCTGACCACACATGGTAGAAGTAGTAGACCCCACAGTCTTCTGATCCTCAGTTATACCACAAACCATTATATCCACCTCTGCGTCCAGTTACGTCTGCCTCCACGCCGTCCATGAGACGTGGGATACATATAAAGCATCTCATGCTTGTAATAAACATACTTGTGCTGCTTGCTGCATTGTAACAAGTCTTCCTCATTGTTCTGAGTATCGGCGGAGCAGCAACAGACTAAATTGTTAACTTGTGAGTTGGGTAAACTCCCATACCTTTCACAGAGCCTGCCAGTTTGAGTGACAAGGAAGAGATACTGATAGAGACATGGCGTTCTGAAAGAGAGAGGACAAGGGCCCTCGTTGGTTGGGTTATCGGATATGAAAAGACTCTCTGAGATTGGTTGGAAATAGTCTCATCCAGGTGGTAGTTAGAGTGGGAAGGCAGAGGAAGGGTCTCTCACTGTTCAGTGTGTTAAATGGGGCTGAACAACAAAAGGTAGAATCCAAATAAGCTGCCCTGGTGGTGCGGTGATTGTGGCATGTGGTGTGGGAGAGGGAAAGGGTGTCATCAAGAAGATGGGGCAGCCAAATCCCACAGCCCAGCCAAAAGACAGGCAATGTGGCTATGGCTGAAGGGAGGCCCCTTGAAATGGAGAATAAATGCAAAGCCTTGCTCACTGGCACTCAGCTACTCTTTCCCTCCAACTTCAGCTGCTTTAGGGAGGAAGGTTGGGTGTGCTGAGGAACTTCAGAGAGGAGAGAGGAGGAACTCAAATGGTTTTGGCTCTGTTGGATACAGGTGCCCAAGTACACTTGGTCCCATGTGGGGAGGGTGAACTCAACAGCAGGATGGCCCAAAGAGCTGAGGATGCAGAGCAGAGCAGTGACACCAGTAGAGGCTAGAAGAATGATGCCCCTGACCACCAGTGTCCTCCAGAAGCCAGGGGTGTGCAGGCGAGGAAGCAGCACCAATTCTGGAACAAGGAGCCAAAGGGCAAAAAGCTGTCCTTGTCCCTTTGCACTCTCCAGTGTCCCCCAGCTATGAGACAGTATAGTCTCCTTAACTACAAAGATAACCCCTGCTATGACAACTATTTAACTCCCATGTTAAATTCTTTGGTCTGTGTTCCCATAGGAAAAAAAAAAAAAGCACTGGAATTCAACTGGTAAGAGTTTGAGCAACGTTTCCAGTAAGGAAGGGAAATGAAAGTGATCCTTGAGCTGATTCAGGATACTGCACTTATGTCCCCTGCATATAAATGTGTAATGAAATTTATGTGTTACGTGTTTATGTTGTAAATATTCATAGCGATAAGGAGACACTCTCTCATTCAGGGATTCCCTGACCCCTTCCAGGCGGTCTATTAGAAGCAATACAGAATCCCAAGGAGAAGAAGAGAAAATCACAGCCAATCTCCAGAAAGGCTGTTGCCTATACAGCATCACCACCTGCAAACACAGGCACCACAGGCCTCCTGTATTAGTTTCCTGGGGCTGCTATACCAAAGTACACCACAAATTCGGTGGCTTAACAGAAATTTAATGTCTGTATTCCAGAGGCTGGAAGTCCAAAATTAAGGTGTCAGCAGGGTTGGTTCCTTTCCAGGGCTATGTGCTAGGATCTGTTCCACAGCTCTCTCCTTGGCTCATAAATAGCTGACCTCATAGTCACATGCATTCTCTCTGTAGGGATGCCTCTGTGTCCAAATTTCCCGATTTTAAGTGGACAGCGTCATATATTGGATTAGGGCCCATCCTAATGACTTCATTTTAACATGATTGACTCTGTAAAGACTCTCTCTTTCCAAATACATCACATTATGAGATAGTAGGGGTTAGAACTTTAACATATGAATTGTGGGGAAGACATACAGTTCAACCCATAGCATATTCCTTTCAAAAAACGGGGGAAGCTATTCACTACTACTCAGCTCTTGTTAAAAATGAGTATCTGACCCATGGCGGCTTGTGACTCTCAGGCCTCATGGGTCAACTAGGACATGACAATTACAAGGAAGGGGACTGTTTGCTGGTCAAATAAAAATGAATTTGAGGGTATGACTGGCCTGGCCCTACTGTCATCTCAGTTTTATATAAAGGAGTAGTAGCTACCCCTTTGGGAAAATCTTCATCTCCTACTCTGCCACATGAAGTACTGCTACTGGCTTAATAGGGCCCTTGGATTCACAGAGATTCTCCTAAATGCATGGGCCTGGTTTACCTCTGGTTTACCTAAGCTGAAAACTGATGGTGCTGATAGTGTTCCTGCTGGTTGAATTCAGCACTAGCTATGGTGGTCACTGGGATCAGTGAGCAGAAGACAAGGCTGTTCTCAAAGCTCTGGTCAGCTAGGCTGAGGGGCACGTTGTTGGGAAGGGCAACTGTCTATGGGCCCTGAATGTCTCCACACATTCTTGCCAAGAAGGCCAAGAATACCAGGCCCAGACTGTTCTTCATTCAGGCCATTTCTCTGGGTTGTGTTTACACCAAACGACCTTGAGGAATAAGGTCAAGTCCTTCCCCAACTTTTCTGGCTCTCTGATCACTGTTAAAGCAATAGATTCCCCAAGCCCAGTGTTCCCCAAATGTGCCATAAACCCACTGAGTGCACAGTACCCATTTAAGTCTATCTTTGTCACGTGAGACTTGAGGGGCATGGGGATACTCGTGCCAGCCTCATGCTCATGTTGCTTACTGTGCTGTGAGTAATGAAGTCATTTGTCTCTGACGAAGTGTCTCCTGTATTCTGCCAGCGTCCATGAAATAGTAACAGGCTTATTCGCTAGCTTGTGAGTGGGATAAAATCCCAGACCTTCACATATCCTGACTTCACTGATGTAAAAGTCTGTAGTTTCCAAAGGTCTTGAACAAGGACTCTCTGGGTATATGACATTCTTGTCTGGTTTGTATGCCCAATGTTTGGTCTCCCCTAGGTCGCTCTGCTCTGTTACAACAATTCAGTTTCCATTCTTTAAATTGTTCCATTCTCCCAAAAGAAACTGTTATCCTGCACAAGACACTTTTAATAGCAGTAGTAATAGTAGCAACAACTAATACTTTTAAAGTGAAAGACACTACTCTGAAAGACTTGAGGCATTGTTCTCTATACTCTCTACACACTACCATTATTACTCCTCAAAACAACCCTCTGAAGGGGATACTGTCACCTCCAGTTGACAGACTGGGAGGCTGAGGCACATATCGTACTGCTAGTCAGGAGTAGAGATGGGATTCAAACCTAGTTGGTCTGGTTTTAGTCCTTACTTTTAATCAGTCGCCGTATCGCCTCACAGTAGGATCTTCTACTCCCAGGGCCATAACGAACCCCAAAGGCCAAGAGATCTTCATTTGAAATCTTAGGAAAATAATTTTAGTCAAACTGTTTTAGTCAAATTGATTACGACATCCAACAATTTAAAATCCTTTTTGACAACCTATAGTAGGCAATTAGATAATCTTCTACTTTGATCTTTTCTATCCAGCCTATATATAAATCTAGTGTTAAGTTTTCACACCGTATATTAATTTCCTATTGTTGCTATAACAAATTATCAACTTTAGTGGCTTAACACAACATAAATTTATTATCTTATATTTCTGGAGTCAGAAATCCGAAGTGGGCTGGTGGGACTGTGTTCCCTCTGAGCTCTAGAAGAGAATCCATATCCTTTCCTTCTCCGGCTTCTAGAGGCTACCTGAATTCCTTTGCCCTTCACTCTGTCTTCAAAGTCAGCAGTGTAGCATCTTCAAATTTCTCTTTTGCTTTGACTTTGACCCTCTTGCCTCCCTCTATCCCTTATAAGGACATTTGTGATTACATTGAGCCCATCCAGATAATCCAGGTTAACCCAGGATCTTCCCTATCACAAACTCTTTACCTTAATCACATTGCAAGGTCCCTTCTGCTATGTAAGGCAACATGTTCACAGGGGATTAGGATGCAGATACTGGGTGAGGGTAGGGGCATCATTCTACCTACCATACACTCTAAGCAGTTATGTCTTACTTCAGTATGGAAATTTTTACACAAGTATCTCAACTGGAGATCTAAGCACACCCATTCACCAGAGAAAATTAATAATGCATTTCATCTTGATTCTGAGGATGGAGCCCCAAGAACATTTTACCTTTTGGGGTCAAAGAGAACAGTACTGCTGGGGTACATGTTGTAGAAACTTTAATCACTGTAACAACATAAAAGCTTAATTATTTGAAAATGTACCTGGAGTCGAGCATTCATAAGCATAAACTCCTGTTGGTTTTTCATGTTTTCACTCATAGATTTTGAGAATATAAACCCCATCTTGACCTAAAATGTGAAAAAGCAAAGAGGCTTAAAACAATATATTCTACATATATCCTCATATGCTCTGCTTTGGGCTACCATAAGCTTATAACAATGTAAAAAAAAAAAAAAAAAGACAAATTTCCCGGGAACATGGTGTAGATTATAGTCCTTGGTTCTAACTAGCTGTCTGATCTTGGGCAAACTTAACCAGCCCACCCAACATTTGCTCACCTAAGACCAGGGGCTAAACTTATATGACTTTTAAAATCTTCTCCTGCTCTGTAGGTATATAGCTCCATGTTTCCTGATTTTTCTTCCCACTGTAAATCTTGAAGAAATGAATGCTTACAAGCAAAGAGACCACTCTCTTTTCTATGAGGGACAGGGTGGATACCACCTATCCTCTTACCTTCTGTACAGCTGGATGACAGAAACTTTGTTTCTGAGAAGGGGTGATTCAGAAGATGCATTGTACACCTGAAGGACAGATTTCCCTGTGCTCCTTGCATTTGTGTTTTAGGAAGTTTTAGGTGTCTCAAGGTCACTATGTCAATACTCTTCCTGTAATCTCCACCTCTCTCCTATATTACCCCTTATTCTGTCATTCACTGCTGATATCCCTTGGCCATCCTCTTCCAGCTTCCACCTTTGTTCTCTTCAGGATACTACTGAAGTTCTCAAGAGGGGAAAAACAAAATGATACTTAAATGTTCTGGGAAAAGCAATTTTTAAATGAATACATGGCATTGCCTATCTTATTTATGTTACTCAAGAAGTTCTTAAGTGAGCCATCACTTCTACGGGGCCCAAATTCAATTTTTTGTTCTTAATCCAATCGGGTAGATACAGAAGGCCTTCAATGAGTTATTAATTTTACTTTCAAAAGACTGCAAAACTCAGGGAAGTTACAACTGCTCTATTCTCAATAATATTGCTGATCCCCTTTGGTAGTCTACTGAGAAGGGTTGTGAACCTCAGGTCAAATTGGTCAGTCTCAATGCTTTCTACCCAGAATTCACACTCTTCTTTGAGAAACCCATAAGAGCTTCTATTTTCCATATCCTCATGAGGAAGTAGCTAACTGGGGAGAAGATATGGGGGGAGGGAGGGCATTTCATGCCAGGTAGGTAGAATGGGTTATCTTTGCTAATTAGGCTCCAAGTGAATGGGAACTGCTAGCCAGCCTTCAGTGGCTTCCCTGTATTCTGGTCAAAGATGCATCCTTGAATTATAGGGACCTCTGATCCAGAGTCAGCCTCAGTGCTGGACAAAGGAGGCTGAACTGTAGCGAAGAGGCAGGTCATGAGGTTTCCCTGTCCCTGTGCCACTGTCCCACTCCATCCTCTGTCCAGAGTTAGAGGCCACCCCATGAGGACAGGGAGACCTTACAGAAGTTCTCGCCTTTCTGCAGACTTTGACACCCCCAAGTCAGCTGTCTCCAACAGAAGACCAGACTTGCTTGAAGGAAGGAGCAATATATTTTCCATCTAGGCAGTCCCCATAATGTCTTTTTCCCACAAATGTTTGCATAGAGCATGACTGGTACAAGAGAAACCTAGCTCAGGTCACTTGCCATTCCTTATTTTTTTTCTGTACATAGGAGTAAATGACTGAATTTTTACATATGCTGCAAATGTTTATAAAGAAAACAACTGTCCTCTAATGCCATTCCTACACACACACACAGACACATACACCATATATCACAGAACTGTGTCTGTTACAGTGCCCCTGTTTATAACGGGGTGGGACCTCTCCTGAAGTGGAGAGATAGTCCTCATGTCAGCCATCTAGGGAAGAGAAAACTATCTGGAAGGTTAGGGTGGGCTTACCTGTTTTTGGACCTCAGTTTCTTGGGTCTGGATGGTAGTTTGGATGTGTTAGAGAACGCTCCCAAGAGTTAAAGGTAAAATCCTAGCAGGATGAAGAACTTCCCCGCATTCCTCAATGGAAACCACACCTGAAAATGAGTGTACAACACTTTGTGAACTATGCCCTGGGGTCAGTAGTGTCAACTTCCCTCTCCTTCCCCATCCTAACCAAGCCATTTTCCAAAGTCTAGGACATTCCTTAGGATGGCCAGAATGCTCTCAGCTTTCTCTCTCCGAAATCAAGAGTGATCTTGCAATAGGGATAATTTCGAATTCACTCAATTGAATAAGTCTTTGAAAAATTCCAGCACTTAATCACTGGTGACAAATGTGTTGCTACTTAAAACTAAAAAGTGCATCTCAGAGGGCTGAGAATGCTGATTTGGTCCCTTCTGCCTTCATTTCTCCTTTGATTACTCCTGAGACCTTAGAAAGCGCTCTTTAATGCTCCAGCCCCTTTCAGCTGTGCTGTAGTTTACAATAGGAAGGGGTATTTCTGAGGACTGCAGTGGCTGCAAGCTCCAGGCAGCCTTCCTCCAGTCACCCCGGGAACTAGGATTTGATTTTACTTAGAGAGAGAGAGGGACAGGGAGATAAGTTCATGACCCATTACCTCTTGTCATCCAAATGTCTGTGCTGATTCATTTCCTGATCAAATGACACATTACTTACATGTATGACTGGTGGCATAATTACAATCGGTTTCTGGTCTTTTTTACGTTTCATTCAAACTGGGCCACTTCCCCTGCGTATTCCAGCCAAGAACCAACCCACAGCTTCCGGGAGGTTTTCCCTAATGTAGACCCAATTGTTGCAACTTGGGTATTTCCTGCAGTCGTGAGCTTATTTCCATTAATAATGATCTGCCTACTTTCCCCAACTCGGTTACATCCATACGGGAAGGGCCAGGAGTCTTTGCGAGGAGAACCGGCTCTTCGGAAGCGAGGTTGGAGATACCGGTCAGCACCGGGGACGGGAGGAGAGCCAACTGAGGGTGCTCCCGAGGAGCGGGCGCACCGCGGCCCAGCATGCGCGGGGCTCGGGAGCCCTCGCGGGCAGCGGCGGCCCGGCGGCCCGAGCCCCCCACCCTCCCAGCCTTTTGCCCGCGGGCCTTCCGGCAGGCGCTCACTCACTGGACAGCGGGCGGCGGTGGTGCAGAGACCGTACTCGGTGCAGAGGCCTGCAGGCCCCGGGGTTCCCCTTGACCGCGACTGGACCGGGACTGCCCGGCAGAGCCTCAGGATTGGATGGCCTGGACAGTGACTCCGAAACTCGACCAATCAGCGCGCTTGCTTCCTTAAAGGAGCCGCTTGCCTGACTGAGGCCTGGTGTGCGCTTTCCCCACAGGGGTCGGGACTTCAGAGACAAATTCAAACTAAGAGCGGCTCAGCTGTCAGATTTTGAGGGGACGAAGAGGAAGCAGAATGAAAATCTCACCTAAAGGCCTCAGTGAGGTCCCTCAGTTACCCACGCATGTGAGAAATGCATGCTCCTACACCGAGCTAAGCCTCTACAGAGTTTGAGAGCCACCTCACTGGTATTCTCCAGAAACGGTGTCAACCACCACTGTTGGGTCGGCTTTCCAGAAGAGAACGTGTCTCATGAGAGGTTGTCACTTAAACAGATAATCCACAGTTGCACACATCTTTTAAAAATTGAAGTCTAGTTGACACACAATGTTACATTAGTGTCAAGTGTACAACATAGTGATCTGACAAGTCTATACCTTATGCGATGCTCACCCCAAGTGTGGCTGCCGTCTGTTACCACACAGCCTGACTACAGTACCAGTGACCATGTTCCCTGGCTGTACCTTTCATACCCGTGACTTACTCATTCCATCATTGGAAGCCTGTACCTCCCACTCCCCTTCACCCTTTTTGCTCATCCCCTTACACACCCCCCCCAATCTGGCAACCATCGGTTTCTTCTCTGTATTTATGGGTCTGTTTTTACTTTTGCTTATTTATTTGTGTTTTTTTTTTAGATTCCACACATAAGTGAAATCGTATGATATTTGTCTTTCTCTGTCTGACATTTCACTTAGCATTGTACCATCTATGTCCATCCATGGTTACAAATGGCAAGATCTCATTCTTTTTTATGGATGAGTAATATTCCATCGTGTGTGTGTGTGTGTGTGTGTGTGTATACACACACATAAAACACTGCCTCTTATTTATTCACTCATCTATTGATGGATGCTTTCATATGTTGGCTAGTGTAAATAATGCTGCAGTAAACATAGGGATGTGTATACTTTTTTTTTTTTTTAAAGATTTTATTTATTTATTCGACAGAGATAGAGACAGCCAGCGAGAGAGGGAACACAAGCAGGGGGAGTGGGAGAGGAAGAAGCAGGCTCCTAGAGGAAGAGCCTGATGTGGGGCTCGATCCCGTAACGCCGGGATCACGCCCTGAGCCGAAGGCAGACGCTTAACCGCTGTGCCACCCAGGCGCCCCGTGTATACCTTTTTGAATTAGTGTTTTCATTTTCTTTGGGTAAATACCCAGTAGTGTAATTAATGGATCATACGGTAATTCTAATTTTAATTTTTTGAGGAACCTCCGTACTGTTTATCACTGTGGCTGCACCAGTTTGCATTCCCACCAACAGTGCATAGCAGTTCCTTTTTCTCCACATTCTTGCAAAGGCTTGTTATTTCTTGTGTTTTTGATTCTAGCGATTCTTACAGGTGTAAGGTGATATCTCATTGTGTTTTTGATTTGCATTCCATTGCATTCCCTTTGATTAGTGATATTGAGTGTCTTTTCATGTGTCTACTGGCCATCTGTATATCTATTTTGGAAAAAATGTCTATACAGGTCATTTGCCTATTTTTTAATTGGATTATTTATTTTTTTGTGTTGAATTGCATAAATTCTTTATATATTTTGGATATTACACCCTCATTAGAAGTATCATTTGCAAATATCTTCTCCCATTCGGTAGGTTGCCTTTTTATTTTGTTGATGGTTTCCTTTGCTATGCAAAAGCTTTTAATTTTGGTGTAGTCCCAGTAGTTTATGTCTGCTTTTGTTTCCCTTGCCTGAGGAGACATATGTAAGAAAATGTTGTTAAGGCTGATGTCAAAGAAATCACTGCCTATGTTTTCTTCTAGGAGTTTTATGATTTCATGTCTCACATTTAGGTCTGTAATCGATTTTGAGTTTATTTTTGTGTATGTGTAAGAAAGTGGCTCAGTTTCATTCTTTTGCATGTTGCTATCCAGTTTCCCAACACCATTTATTGAAGAGATTTTCATTTCCGCATTGTATATTCTTGCCTCCTTTGTAGTAGATTAATTTCCCATATAAATGTGAGTTTATTTCTGGGCTCTCTATCCTGTTCCATTGATCTATGGGTCTATTCTTGTGCAGTTCCATACTGTTACTACTTATACTACAGTTTTGAAGTATATCTTGAAATCTGGGATTGTGATACCTCCAGCTTTGTTCTTCTTTCTCAAGATTGCTTTGGTTTTTCAGGGCCTTTTCTTTTGCAGTTCCATACAAATCTTAGTATTAATTTGTTCTAGTTTTGTGTAAAATACTGTTGATATTTTGATAGGGATTATATTGAATTTGTAGTCTGCTTTGGGTAGTATGGACATTTTAACAATATTAATTCTTCCAATCCATGAGTATGGAATATCTTTCCATTTGTTTGTGTTGTCTTCAGTTTCTTTCATAAGTGATTTATAGTTTTCAGAGTGTAGGTCTTTCATCTCCTTGGTTAAGTTTATTACTAGTTTTATTCTTTTTGGTACAATTATAAATGGAATTGTTTTTTAAATTTCTCTTTCTGATACTTATTAATGTATAAAAATGCAACTAATTTCTGTATGTTAACTTTGTATCCTGAAACTTTACTGAATTTATTAGTTCTAATAGTTTTTTGTGGTCTTTAGGGTTTACTATGTAGAGTATCATGTCATCTGCAAATCGTGACAGTTTAACGTCTTCCTTACGAACTTGGAAGCTTATTATTTCTTTTTTTTGTCTGATTGCTGTGGCTAGGACTTCCAGTACTGTGTGAATAAAAGTGGCAAGAGCATGCATTCTAGACTTATTCCCGATCTTAGAGGAGAAGTTCTTAGTTTTTCACTACTAAGTATAGTGTTAGCTGTGGGTTTTTAATATATGGCCTTTATTATGTTAAGGTATGTTCCCTCTAGGGGCGCCTGGGTGGCACAGCGGTTAAGCGTCTGCCTTCGGCTCAGGGTGTGATCCAGGCGTTATGGGATCGAGCCTCACATCAGGCTTCTCTGCTATGAGCCTGCTTCTTCCTCTCCCACTCCCCCTGCTTGTGTTCCCTTTCTCACTGGCTGTCTCTATCTCTGTCAAATAAATAAATAAAATCTTAAAAAAAAAAAAAGGTATGTTCCCTCTAAACCCACTTTGTTGAGAGTTTTCACAGTTATAAACATTTTAATGGTTTTTCTATTTGCAGAATAGGTTTAATGTTGAAGGTGGACTTTTTTTCCTGTTTGAATCTAAACACAGTTTAAAGATTTATTTATTTATTTATTTATTTGGGAGAAAGAGAGAGTGAACACAACACATGGATGTTGAGGGGCAGAGGGAGAGGGGAAGAGAGTCTTTTTTTAATATGTGATTATCTTTTATTAACTCTTCATTTTGAAATTATTTTAGACTTACAGAAAATGTTTTAGATAGTATAATTATTGAAACAATTTAATCAACATTGACTGAATACAACCAACTAATCTATTGGAAATACCCACTAGCATTCTTTTCCTGGTTCCAGGTTTCAATCTGGAATCTCAGATTTCATTTATTTGCCATGTTTTCTCAGTCTTTTCCAATTTGTAACAGTTCCTCAGTCTTTCTTACCTTGACATTGTTGAGTATTAGCCAGTTATTTTGTGGAATGTCCCTTGGTTTTGGTTAGTCTGTTATTTCTTCATGATTAAAGTTATGTTATCTTTTGACTAGCTACCCTAAAAGTAATTGGTGTCCTTCTCAGTGCATCATATCAGGATGTGCACAATGAAGATGTGTCTTATTACAGGTGATGTTAACATTAATGACTTGATTAAGACATTAAGTCTTCTGGGCTTTTCCAGTGTAAAGTTACTATTTTTCTCTTTGGAATTAATAAAATTCTTATGGAGAAATACTTTAAAAATGTGATATCCTGTTTCTTATACTTTAATCCACTAATTTACCATCCATTATTGATTCCTCTTTTTATTTTTTATTATTAACATATAATGTATTATTTATTTCAGGAGTACAGGTCTGATTCATCAGTCTTACACAGCACACAGTGCTCACCACAACACATACTCTCCCGTGTCCATCACCCAGCCACCCCATCCTCCCATCCCCCTCCCCTCCAGTAACCCTCAGTTTGTTTCCTGAGATTAAGAATCTCTTACGGTTTGTCTTCTTCTCTGGTTTTGTCTTGTTTCGTTTTTTCCTCTCTTCACCTACAATCCTCTGCTTTGTCTCTTAAATTTAACATATCAGTGAGATCATATGATAATTGTCTTTCTCTGACTGACTTATTTCGCTTAGCATAATACCCTCTAGTTCCATCCACATTGTTGCAAGTGACAAAATTTCATTTTTGATAGCTGTGTAATATTCCATTGTATATATATACCACATCTTCTTTATCCATTCATCTGTCAATGGACATCTGGGCTCTTTCCATAGTTTGGCTATTGTGGACATTGCTGCTATAAACATTTGGGGTGCAGGTGCCCCTTTGGATCACTGAATTTGTATCTTTGGGGTAAATACCCAGTACTGCAATTGCTGGGTCATAGGGTAGCTCTATTTTCAACTTCTTGAGGAGCCTCCATACTGTTTTCCAGAGTGGCTGCACCAGCTTGCATTTCCACCAACAGTGTAGGAGGGTTCCCCTTTCTCTGCATCCTTTCCAACATCTGTTGTTTCCTGACTTGTTAATTTTAGCCATTCTGACAGGTGTGAGGTGGTATCTCATTGTGGTTTTGATTTGTATTTCCCTGATGCCGAGTGACGTCGAGCACTTTTTCATGTGTCTGTTGGCCATTTGGATGTCTTCTTTGCAGAAATGTCTGTTCATGTCTTCTGTCCATTTCTTGATTGGATTGTTCTTTAGGTGTTGAGTTTGATAAGTTCTTTATAGATTTTGGATATTAGCCCTTTATCTGATATGTTATTTACAAATATCTTCTCCCATTCTGTTGGTTGTCTTTTGATTTTGTTGACTGTTTCCTTAGCTGTGCAAAAGCTTTTTATCTTGGTATATGTAGCACTACAAGTATTTCTCAAGAAACAAGAAAGGTCTCAAATACACAACCTAACCCTACACCTACAGGAGCTGGAGAAAGAACAGCAAATAAAGCCCAAACCCAGCAGGAGAAGAGAAATAATAAAGATCAGAGCAGAAGTCAAACAAATAGAAACCAAAAGAACAGTAGAACGGATCAATGAAACTAGGAGCTGGTTCTTTGAAAGAATTAACAAGATTGATAAACCCCTGGCCAGACTTATACAAAAGAATAGAGAAAGGACCCAAATAAATAAAATCATGAATGAAAGAGGACAGATCACAACCAATACCGAAGAAATACAAACAATTATAAGAACATATTGTGAGCAAATATATGCCAACAAATTAGACAATCTGGAAGAAATGGCTGCATTCCTAGAGACGTATAAACTACCAAAACTGAACCAGGAAGAAATAGAAAACGTGAATAGACCCATAACGAGCAAGGAAATTGAAGCAGTAATCAAAAATCTCCCAATAAACAAGAGCCCAGGGCCAGATGGCTTCCCAGGGGAATTCTACCAAACATTTAAAGAAGAATTAATACCTATTCTTCTGAAGCTGTTCCAAAAAATAGAAATGGAAGGAAAACTTCCAAACTCTTTTTATGAGGCCAGCATTACCTTGGTCCCAAAACCAGACAAAGATCCCACCAAAAAGGAGAATTACAGACCAATATCCCTGTGAACATGGATGCAAAAATTCTCGCCAAAATACTAGTCAATAGGATCCAACAGTACATTAGAAGGATTATTCACCAGGACCAAGTGGGATTTATTCCTGGGCTGCAAGGTTGGTTCAATATCCGCAAATCAATCAATATGATACACTACATTAATCAAAGAAAGGACAAGAACCATATGATTCTCTCAATAGATGCAAAAAAAGTATTTGACAAAGTACAGCACACTTTCTTGATTAAAACTCTTCACAGTGTTGGGATAGAGGGTACATACCTCAATATCATAAAAGCCATCTGTGAAAAACCCACAGCGATTATCATTCTCAATGGGAAAAAACTGAGAGCTTTTCCCTTAAGGTCAGGAACACGGCAGTGATGTCCACTATCACCACTGCTGTTCAACTTAGTACTGGAAGTTCTAGCCTCAGCAATTAGACAACAAAAAGAAATAAAAGGCATCTGAATGGACAAAGAAGTCAAACTCTCACTCTTTGCAGATGGTATGATACTTTATGTGGAAAACTCAAAAGACTCCACCCCAAAACTGCTAGAACTCATACAGGAATTCAGTAAAGTGACAGGATATAAAATCAATGCACAGAAATCAGTTGCATTTCTATACACCAACAACGAGACAGAAGAAAGAGAAATTAAGGAGTTGATTCCATTTACAATTGCACCCAAAACCATAAGGTACCTAGGAATAAATCTAACCCAAGGGGCAAAGGATCTGTACACAGAAAACTATAGAATACTAAAGAAAAAAATTGAAGAAGACACAAAGAAAGGGAAAAACGTTCCATGCTCATGGATTGGAAGAACAAATATGCTACCTAGAGCAATCTACACATTCAGTGCAATCCCTATCAAAATACCATCAACTTTTTTCACAGAACTGGAACAAATAATCCTAAAATGTGTATGGAACCAGAAAAGACCCCAAATAGCCAAAGGAATGTTGAAAAAGAAAGCCAAAGCTGGTGGCATCACAATTCCCAACTTCAAGCTATATTACAAAGCTGTAATCATTAAGACAGTATGGTACTGGCATAAAAACAGACATATAGATCAGTGGAACAGAATAGAGAGCCCAGAAATGGACCCTCAACTCTATGGTCAACAAATCGTGGACAAAGCAGGAAAGAATAGCCAATGGAAAAATGTCTCTTCAACAAGTGGTGTTGGGAAAATTGGACAGTCACATGCAGAAGAATGAAACTGGACCTTTTCCTTACACCATACACAAAAATAGACTCAAAATGGATGAAAGACCTAAATGTGAGATAGGAATCCATCAAAATCCTTAAGGTGAACACGGGCAGCAATCTCTTCGACCTTGGCCACAGCAGCTTCTTCTAGACACATCACCAAAGGCAAGGGAAACAAAGGCAAAAATGAACTACTGGGGGGAAGAGAGACTTAAGCAGACTCTACACTGAGCACAGAGCCCAACCAGGGGCTCCATCTCAGGAATCTGAGCTAAAACCAAGAGTCATACTCTTAACTCACTGTGCCACCTCGGCATCCCTAAACACAGACATAGTTTATTCAATGTGTTGGAGCCTCAGTCTCCTCCTCTCTGAAGTGGTGAAAAGGTTAAGGCAGGAAATGAAAAAGAGCAGATTTGACCAGTGTTACTAATTTTGTTTTTGTACAAAGCCATCTTTCTCCCCCACTGCTCTGAGAAATACCTGTTTCTTCTCACTCTCACCAGCAGTTTCCATCTTGAGTATGTCAAGCGCTCTCCTAGCTAGCCTCATGGAGAAAATACTTGAGAAACTGTTGATGCTGTGTTCTTTGCTACTAAATGACTCGGGAGAATAGCATGTACTTTAGCAGGCTCTAGCTTTGAGGAAGGTCCATCCCTGCCCTTAGTCCTAGCTGACCACCACATCAGTGGAGAAGTTGTCTCATCACCTCCAGGCTGAGCCTGTGAACAAACACCAAACCAACCTTCTAGGCTTGCCTTGATGTTCTCAGCCCTGACCATTTAAACTGTATACCTACATTATATTCTTGTATGTATGATATCAATCATAATTTTATAATATAAGTGAAAAATCACCATAAGAATATATACCTTGGGAATTGAGAGAAATCTAGGTATAGATTTTGAACATACTTAATAGAATGTGGGGTAAGATGATTAAAGGAAATTTATTTCAGTATCAAATGATGTATAACTTTAATTGGTATGTGCATTATTTCTAACTATGAATTTGTGAATGTACATTTTTACACACAAAATAGGGGCTTTTAATCATTTTGCATTATAGCATAATGATTTTCATGTTGTTACATAGCATTCATATGTCCCATTTTTAAAAGGTGTATGAATTTCTGCAAGTATGTATACAATTTTCATTGTTGGATTTTTTTTCACTACTGTCAATAACACTGTGATGACCAACATCATATATATAACTTTTTAGTATGTTGATTGTAAATATTGGTTTAAGTAGTATACATATGTTAGAGAGAATTGATGCAAAATCATGAACTCAGTGAAAGTCCTCTCCCTTGGGACAATAAAATTATTCAGTATTTCCTTGTATACCATAAAGTAGTTTTTTAAAAAACGAAGTTTTTGAAAATTCAAGATATGCATAGTAGTATTTCCTTTTAACAGAGACAGTTTCAAAAGGAGTGTGATTTTCGCCATTAATCTGGAACTAGGTTTGGCCAAGAACCTCAGTCTGTGAAGGAGGGCAAATAGTTGCACAGTGTGAGCTGAGGCTAGAAGCTCCTCAGTATTAAGCTATTCTGGAACGGTTCCCCATGCTGCTGGGAACACAGTCTAAATCTGAACCTAACACTTCAATCGTGGAGTATGCTTGTAGCTCAGGCACAATTTGAACCAGCAGAACATCAGTGAACTTTGTACCTTCTCCCACTTCCCCCAACCCCTGGCAACCTCTAATCTGCTTCCTTTCTCAACAGATTTGCCTATTTAGACATTTCACGTAAATGGAGTCATACAATATGTTGGTCTTTTGCGTCTGGCTTCTTCCACATAGTATAAGGTTTTCAGGGTCCATCCAAGTTGTGCCATGTATCAGGACTTCATTCCTTTCTATGGCTGAATAATATTCAAACATACGGATAAAAACTACAAATAAAAAATAATAAAAACCATATTTTGTTTATCCATTCAAAATTGATTTATATAATCCCCACTTTCTGTTATTATGAGTAATGCTGCTGTGAACACCCATGTGTATGGTTTTGTACATATGTTTTCAGTTCTTGGGTATAAATGTAGGAGTGGAATTACCAGGTCATATGGTGACTCTGTATTTCACTTTTTGAGGCTGAATAAATACACAGTGCCACCGGCAGTGAATAAGGATACTAATCTCACTGCACACTTGTATAGTAGTTAAGAGCATGGACACTGGAGCTAGAGTGCATGGGTTTGAATCTTGGCTGTGCCACTTTCTGACTGTGAAAGCTTAAACAAGTTACTTAAGCACTATGCCTCAGTATCCACGTCTCTAAAATAGGGACAATAACAGTACCCTCGTCATAGGATAAAATTTAAATGTGCTAATATATGTCAATTACCAAGACACCGTCTAACATGTAAAAAATGTTATATGTTTTACTATTACTATATTAATCTTTACTATAATTATTGCATTTTGTTTTGTTAATTTGATAGTTGAAGAAAATGATGGTATAATTTGCTGAGGTTTGCCACTGAAATGGAGTAATCAGAGATAACTGTAATTTAAGGGGGCAACAAAGTCAAGGGAAGCTTTTTTGAGCAGGGGGGCAATTATATTTCAGAGTGCAATGTGAATAAAGCTGAGGCTTCACATAGTTCAGTCCAAGCATGTAATAGCTTTCTAAGGAAACATAAACTGACAGCTGAAATATTGAAAAATAACACTTAAGCTTTCTTAAGGAGTCCCTACAAATGATTGGCACAGCATATTTAACAGACTCAAAAATCTTCTCTAGGTATTTCTCTCTTACCCAATTTTTTCCACTACTGTATTTCTCTTCCTTCTCAACTATGAGGTCTCCATACCACTAGACTACAGCCCTGTTAACTTCCTCCTCATGCAGCTCACATGACCCTGTTCTCCACCTGTGACTCTCAGCCTCCTGCACCCCTGAGAAATTCAGCATGAATGCCTTTTTAAAAAAATTGAGAACAATCTCTGAACTCTGATGAATAAAATGATCCACTTTATTATCTACTCCCTTTCCTTTTCAGCTCTTCACAAGAAGGGCACAACATATGTTTGTGCTACCCAAGGACAGCAAAAAACCATACCCAGACCTCAGTCTTAATTCTTTTTCTCCTCCTCCTATGGCAAGCAGCCCTGGGAAGTGCTGCAGCACTTGGCCTGGTATAGTCCCACTGATTTCTTCTAAGTAAACCTCGGAAGAAACATTTCAACTTTAGAATTTATTCTTTCCCATGCCAGCTCCCCGTCTTCCCCTTGCCCTCCATAAACACATGAAAAATGATGAGCTAACTGGGTTAGGTTGTTTGTGGTTACTTACAGCAGGCATTAATTATCCCCCTTACCAAAATCAATCCAATGAGGGTTATCTCCAGAATTATTTGAGTCTGTGAAATACAGGATGACAGATACCAGCCCTACTACACCAGAAGCAAAACTAGGACTACCTTTTCTAAACCAAACCTGGGCCAACCTTCATTGCGTTTTGGCAAAACTGCTTATCTTCCTGACCTCTCCCTTGAAACAGAAAGGCCTAAATGTCCTTTCAGTAAAAGGTGGGGAAAGCAAAACTACTTCTCATTCTTTTATGATGAGCCTGCAGTCATGAGTGGCAGGTTAAGAAGGTTCTCAATCCAGTAATTTGGATGTGACTAATAACCTTTAAATAACTTAGTCTTTGAATGACCATTACTTAAACCAGAAAGCAAAAATCAGTTATTCCTTCAGAGGAAGAGCTTCAAAGACTTTTAGACATTTAAGACTCATGTTGTTCTCAGTTTAAATCTAAGTGTGAATATAAAATAATACTTCTGGAGGCAATTCCACAAGAGACATTTGAACTAGATCATATCTTTAAATCAAGTAAAATGACTCGAAGGGGCTGTTTCATTTGTACAGCGTTCACTTAGGTTATTTAGTTCTAGGATATTAAGTCAATAAAATATTTCCTAGTATCCTCTAAAAGGGTATCTCTCAACTGTAAATTTTATTTTCAGTTCATTTATTGAGATTCCTTAGAATTAAATTATTTACCATAGAATCCCAAAGCTCCACAGCATTTTTTTCAAGTCACAATTATTTATGTCTGGGTTTATGAATTCCTGAGGACAGGGGAGGTCTCCTCTTTGGATGAGTTGTTGGAGGTCTCATCTTTGTTTTAAAGTACCCATGGCATGGGAGTGCCCTTTGAAGGCTAGAGCTCTTCACTTAGCCAGCTCTTCCTCAGAGCTCAGGACAGGAAGGAAGGAGACAAATACAGTGCAAGTGAGAGAAGCATCTGAGCGTGGGTGTCAAGTAATGACAGCTGCTACTCTCTGGCCATCCATGCATGTAAATCACTCCTATATTTTAAACACTTGCATTGTATAACCTGGGCAAAGTGTTCTACCTGAACATGAAATCTGTTTGGCCCAAATGTACAGATTGTAAATAGAAGGTGAAGGTGGAACCAACAGAAGGTAGGAGTTGGATGGGGATACAGAGAGAGAAATGGGCATGACATAGGGCAGTGGTTTACAGTCCTACACCATCAAAAATAGAACATAGAGACAAATCTGGATATTGTCTTTACATATAGTAATAAAATGCATTTTTAAACGTTCAGTGCAAACAAAATGTGTTGATATTTCTAAAGTATCTTCATTTTACCCTGTTTTTGATGATTAAGAATGTTAACTGGAAATTGCTCCTTCTTCAGGAAATTGCTCCTTCTTCAGGAAATTGCTAACAGCATTTCAAGCTCAGTTGTAAGAACCTGGAGTCTATCCTCCTTTTAAGATCAGGAGAAACAAAGATCATTTCTCAATTTAGGGGCAAAAGTGGAAGTGGGATAAGCAGAGGTAGAGTGAAGGGTGGTATTGATACCAATTAACAAAATTAGATAGAGGAAGGGGAGTTATGACTACACCTGTAAAGAACTCTTGCTCAATTTTCCCTTAAACATTATATCATCAGTTTTTAAAGCTTTAGTGTGCACATGAGCCACCCAGGGGTGGTGTTGAAATGTAGACTCCCAGGACCGGCCCCCAGAGAACGGGATTCAACAGGTCTTGGTTAGAAACCTGGCTTCTGTATTTAAACACCTACCCCAAGTCAACAACCGTGATTCAGGTGAACCTCAGAAACAGCAACTTTGAGAAATAGCCCATCAGCAATGATCAGTTTTTTCCTCTAAAAATGAACAGGGTAAGGGGGCATGAATAGGAGATAGCAGTGGTGAAGATCTGGGCATCTCATTCTCTACCTCCAGCTTCCCACTGGTCCTCTCCTATCTTATCACTTCTCCATCTACTTTGCCCAAGTCGCAAAATCAGGATTGTTTTGATTTTCGTATTTTTTAAGGTTTTTTATTTTAATTTCAGTGTAGTTACATACAGATTTTCATATATTTTTTGAATTGATAAGATCTCTTTTTTTCTAAACACATCCTGTTTTTCTATCTCCAGAGGATATCAAAAACTTCGTTAAGAAGCTTGATAAACTATATGGGAAAATGAATGGCTGAATGGTGCAAACAGGTGGGTAAGATGAACAAAATCAGCAATCATCAGATTACTAGTATGTAAATCAAATATGTAAAGCAGCAAGCTGAGTAAATACCTTCCATTACCATCATCAACCTCAAAGAAAGGCAAATTCCATTTGCTGTCTGCCTCCTCTGTTGATCATTATGTAGACTCCAGACATTGCATTGGTAAAACAAACATAAAACTAAACACCCACTCAGTTTTAAACATTATTCATAGATCATAGAGGCTAAGAGGATATACTTAGTCCTACTCAGTAAATTTGTTGCTCAGGATAACTCAGCTGGTCAGTGGCAGGTGTCTCTAGAGCCAACTTTTTCTGACTTGATGGTCATGACCACACTCCCAGGTCATGAAATCTATGTCCTGGGTCTTGATTATCATTTTTAGAAAAATGAAAGATTAAATAGAAAATATCAGAGGGACTGAAGTTGAGATAACACTATTGCGTTCCACTCTGTGGCCTTAAAAAGAGATTTGAGGGGCGCCTGGGTGGTTCAGTCAGTTAAGCAACTGCCTTCGGCTCAGGTCATGATCCCAGGGGTCCTGGATCAAGCCCCACTCAGCGGGCTCCCTCTCCCTCTGTCACTCCCTCTGGCTCGTGCTCTCTCCCTCTTCTCAAATCAATAAATAAAATCGTTAAAAAGAGAGAGAGATTTGAAAGAGGGAGCATCTCAGCTGAATCCAAGTTTATTACAACTTTATTGAGGCTAAAGAGAATTTCATACTCTCTACCAGATTTTTAAGGCAGTATCATCCTCAGTATTTTTCCAAGTTAAAAAAAAATAAAAATATATGATATTCTGAGAATGTGAAAATTCTGATTTGGGAGGCAAATGCCATAATCAAGCCAATGGACATCTCAATATTCATTCGCATTATGCAGTATTTTGAATTGTAGCTGAAATGAATAAGCAGGAAAGTCAAACAATGAAAAGTTTAGTTTATCAATTTAAATTAGAAAGAAAGAAGGAGGAGAAGGAAGGAGAAAGAAAGGAGGAGAAGGAGAAGGAAGGAGAAAGAGAGGGAAGCACCTAGAAGTCCAACAGTGGCGAGTGCTTAAGTAAGTTATGCCATCACCTTCCGTGTGAGTCACGTGGTTTCTGCCTGGGCTCACCCATTGATCTGGAGTTATCCCTGGAAGGGTTTTCTTAATCTTCACCTGAAATGTGCTAACCTAATCTGGATCCCAAAGATGGCAAGATAGCAGGGATCCAGAGCGTTCTTAAAAGGTGTAACTGGTGATAGGAAGTTCTTTAATGACAAACCAATTGAGGTTTCATTATGTCGAGGAACTTTGAGGAAGTCCTCAAAATCCACGTATTAAAAATACATTTCCTATTATAGACACACCTACTTTCTAGAATAAAAACCAAAGCCATGTGGACCTGTCATTATATTTTGTATATATGGGTAGAATTATATCAAGTTATATCAAGATTTCCCTGATCTTGAAAAAGCTTTTTATCAGACGGGGGATCCTGCCGGCAGAATTTAAGGTCTCAGCTATCTGAAATCCTTATGGTAGCTTACTTTATAACGTAGGAAGTTGGTTTGTTTTAAACCTTTGTTTTAAAAATAGGAGATGTTGGGGGAGCCTGGGTAGCTCAGTCAGTTAAGTGTCTGCCTTTGGCTCCGGTCGTGATCTCAGGGTCCTGGGATCAAGTGCCAGGTAGGGCTCCCTGCTCAGCGGGCAGCCTGCTTCTCCCTCTGCAGCTCCCGCTGCTCTCCCTCTCTCTCAAAAAAATAAACATATGAGAGACTGTTTGCTTTAATCGTTGAAGCTTTCCTTTTTAAAAGCTGATTTACAAGAAACCAAAATGGTAAGTTTCACTTTCGGTTTCGTTTATTTCATATTTTTTCCAAGACTGCAGAATCCGCTAATTCCCCCCACTTTAAAGCTGGGCAGGAGGAGGGAAGTAACTAACCCCAAGCGCGGGT
The DNA here is from genome assembly GCF_002007445.2 of Ailuropoda melanoleuca. Taxonomy (NCBI): domain Eukaryota; kingdom Metazoa; phylum Chordata; class Mammalia; order Carnivora; family Ursidae; genus Ailuropoda; species Ailuropoda melanoleuca. The sequence continues at coordinate 19,232,002 of NC_048234.1, read as the reverse complement.
TGAGCGCGGGCGGGAGGTGGGCGGGTCGGGAAGGTGGGCGGGACCCTTAGCCCCTCCCCGCGCCGGGTCATTAGCGTGCTCCCCGGGCTGCTGCCCCGGCAGCCCCGACACAGCTTGCTGAGCCTCCGCGCCGCCGCCGGTCCCCCGCCAGCAGGTAGGGAGAGTCCTTCCCTGCAAAGGTGCCTCTGGCCATCTAGGGTGGCACTTTGAAAAGCAGCTGGTCTGAAGACCTTTTCTTTGGTATGGAGAGAAGAGAAGGGCCAGGAAAAGCGCGATGGTTTGACGCGTCAGGAGAGCTGGTCCCTGTATAGGCTAATAGGAACAGCTAAGACGTTTGATCTTTCGCTGGAGAGGGGAATTCAGTTTTGCTTAATATCAGTTTTGTAAGTATGTTTCTGCCCGTTCATTAATATGTTCCTGAGGTGGGTAGCTGTTCCTAGAGGGAAATTCCTAGGCTGGAGGTCTGACACCTGGGTCCTTGTCCACCCTCAGCTGCTCCCTAGCAGTATGCTCTGAGTAAGTCATCACACCTGCAGCATCTCCTAAGGCTCCCTCCTGCTGTAAGTAAGAGCCTGGATACCCCAACCCGAGCTCTTTGCTCTATCTACTCTGAGGACCTACAGGAGTCCTGAAGGAAGAAGACCATAATCTTTGCCTTATAATACAGGGAGCACTTTGGGTGTCATTGTTTCACCTTGTTTGCGCCTAAAAAAAATACCTTGTGTGATTTTTCTATAGATTATTTTTTTAAAGATTTTATTTATTTGAGAGAAAGGGAGAGCACAGAGGAAGAGTGTGAGGGAGAAGCAGACTCCCCACTGAGCAGAGAGCCTGATGTGGCACTTGATCTCAGGACCCTGAGATCATGACCTAAACTGAAGGCAGACGCTTAACCAACCGAGCCACCCAGGCACCCCTCTATGGATTAAATGGTCTTCTAGAATGTGATATGTATATTTTTAATGGCTGCATTCCATGGTACAAAATTAATACCCCATGATTATTTACAGTGGCTAAGTGTCTTAGCCATTCAGTGAACATCATTGCTTGTAAATCTCTGGGACATTACTGATTATATCCCTCAGATAAACTCTTTCAACTACTTAGGCAAAGAGTCTGAATATTTTAAAGGCCTTTTGATGCAAATTGAAAATCACCTTCAAGAAAGAGCCAGTTTACATTGACAGTTGCCTGCAGTTTTTAATAACTGTGATAGTCTAAAGAAAAAAAGAATCAGCCTTTTTCAGTGGAATAGAGTAGGCAGAGGTTACAGGACAGTAGTTAGAGTGTAGTCTTAAAGGAAGCCACAGAGATAGGGCATTTGAAGCGATCTGGGAAACATACAAGAATGTTTCAGGGTGACTGAGGGGAAGGAGTTTGGGCACAGGGTTTAGTTGGGTGTAATAGATAACTCACTTGATATATTAATGGGGTGGGTTTTCATCTTGGAGATACATTGTCGAACTCTAGGAGGTTTTTTTTTTTGAAAATCAAATTATAGTTTATATACATCAGATAAAAGTCACAGGAAACCCTAAACCAACAGCTATCAAGACAGTCCTTGCTCCTACTTTTGAGAAAAGAAGCTTGAATTCTTTTTCAGTCTTTTCCTCCTACCCTTACTACCCTTGGGAGATAGAGAAGTTCCATAGTGTTATACTGAGTTCCCCAAGGACAAACCTGCTTCCTCATCCTGAATGAACCATCATTTCTTCCCTAGTTCACATTTCTTTGCTCTTTGAGTGCTCTTGTCTGGGAATTCAGATCTACCATCATAGTTTCTTACTTGAAGATGTCAGTGTTCTCTTAGACCAACTGCCCTGATGTGGAGTTTAGAGATCAAAGACCATGGTTATTCACGTGGTCTCTGTCCTTCGTTTTTGTCCCCACACTAATGACAGCTGTACTGCAAGGGAAGGAAACCTTAGAAAAATATGGCATCATGAGGAATTATATAAATATCAGCTCTAACCCATCAGCTTCCAATAAACTTTTATTACCCCTAAAATTTTCAACGAAATTCATTTAAAGGATAGGAACTCCACCAGAGTATGCCATTAACATTGGCAAAACTAGTTTTAACCCATGAGTGGATTTTACTTCCCTTTGTTTTATTCAGTAGTACTTTGCTTGGAGTTAGGGATATCTTAAGTTTTCTTTTGCACAATAAGTATATTTCTGTTTATAATATTACAGTGTTTTATAACTATGGTGTAATCAACTCTTGCCCAAGGAAAGGTCAGGGGGGTAGCTTTCTCATTTCAACAATCTTCATGTTCTCACGGGCCCGCATGAGAGAAAGGAGAGAGATAGGAATTATGCACCTAACACTAACAAGAGAGTAATGACTTATTTTACTTTATTGTTTTTTATTTTTACCCATACATGTATATATGAACATGAAGGGTTCATACAGATTGATAGGAAACTAGTAAGATAAACAGGCCAAAAAATGATGAAATAATTCACAAAAGAACCAAAATAATCAACAAACCCATGAAAAATTCAAATTGTAACTTTTTAATAATCAAATTAGAAAAAAATATTTTTAAAACCATACCCAGTAAAGATACAGCGTAACTGGTACCAATTATCCACACGTGTCAGGAAGATATTCTTTCTCCTTGATGACAATTCCACTTGGGGAAATCTGTCCTCAGGACCTGGCACACAGTAGGCACTTAACAAGTATTTGCTGAATACACAAATATGTATGATATCTTTAAAATTGGAAACAATCTTAAACCTAACAATAAGGGAACTAAACATTATGGGAACACTAAAATACTTATGAATATCATTCAGTAAAATGGAAAACATATTGTAATATTAAATTAAAAATTAATGATAAATGTATGATGAGGTTATAATTGTTTTTACAAAGATTCATAGGGGGACGACTAGAAGAAAAGTGTATACTGGAATGCTCACAGTGGTTGCAGGGTTTCTCAACCTTGGCACTATTGACAACTAAGTCTAGATACATTGCTGCTGTGGCGGCCGTCCTGCGCATTGTAGAATGCTTAGCAGTGGCATTCCTGGCCTTTACCACCAGAAAGTAGCAATCCTCACCCCCACCCTACTGCATTTCAACAACTAAAAATATTTCTAGGCATTAGCAAATGTTTCCTGGGTTAAAGTAATGGAATAGTGGGTGATTTTTCCCTTCTTTTCTCATTTTCTATATTGTGTTTATATTATTTAAATAATGAAGAAAAAGATAAACAAATATTATTATTCCACCTCAACTCTGATGTGTGAGTTTCTGAGGTTCTTTCCATTCTACTACTCCGTGTCCCGAACGTTCTGCAGCTTAGCAAGGTGAAATCGTTCACCAAATTTGTTTTTTTTTTTTCTAAGAAGAGGAAAACATATCCGTTTCTTTGAAAATGTAGACACAGAAAAACACCAAAGAAATCATTAACCATCTCATCTCCCAACATCTTTGCAAAATCAATACAATTCTGTCCTTAGTGGTATTACCCTGTAGGACTATAACAACATTTATTTAACTAGTTAGACTATCTGGAATATTCCCAGTTTGTGGCTAGGATTAGCAATGTCATCACTTCACATGTATTGTTTATGTGTATGTTTTTGTTTTTGTAAGATACATTTCTAAGAGAGGAAGTGAAAGCTCATGTGTCATATACATTTCAGATTTTAATGGAGATTACCAAATTGCCTTCCAAAAAATGTTATATAACTTCACATCCTTACCGTCAGTGAGTGAGAAAACCCATTTGTTCATATCCTTACAAACATTAAATATTAGGACTCTTTATAATTTTGGTTAAGCTAATATGTGAAAAATAGTACCTAATGTTTTAAACTTATATATTTTTTAAAAATTGTTGAGATTGAGCATCCTTCCCAATGTGTAGGTGTTGTTTGTATTTCTTACTCTCTGAACTGTATGCTAGAACCTTTTGCTCATTTTCTGTTAGGTTGTGTGTGGTTTTCTAATGGATTTTTAGGAGCTATTTGTATATTAGGAGCATAAATCTTCTTAGATATGTGTAGCATAGATTAATTGATCATTGGTGAGTTTTTGTATGCATACAAGAGGTCAAAGAGAACTTAAAAGGAAAACTGACTTCTTGAAGTGTGTAAATATATGTAGAACACAAGAGGGGAAATGTGTTAATAAAGAAACAAATTTGGTCCGCCTGGGTGGCTCAGTCGTTAAGCGTCTGCCTTTGGCTCAGGTCATGATCAGGTCCCAGGGTCCCTGCTCAGCGGGGAGCCTACTTCTCCCTCTCCCTCAGCCTGCCGCTCCCCCTGCTTGTGCTCTCTCTCTCTCCCTGTCAAATAAATAAATAAAATATTCTTAAAAAGAAACAAATTTGCTGAAATGCAGTATAAATCTTCTTTCTTTATTACCCTACTTGTATATAAGGTCCAAAATGAGAGTGATTTTTCTTTCTTGTTCATGGCTGTATTCCTAGTACCTAAAACAGTGTCTGGGACAGGAAAGGTGCTCAATCAATATTTGCTGAATTAAAGAATTGGTAGAATTTCAAGCAAAATGACAAAATGAAGAATAGAATCTAGGCAGATACCCCTAACAGAGTGACTGTAAGTCATTCACATCTTGGTATGAATTGGTCAAATTCAACTGTTTCTCCTTCTCATTCCTGCTACTAGTGGAATCAGTTTATTGAGAGAATAGGATTTATAACTTGGAATAAGCCAAGGACCGAAGAGGAGATTTCTGAAGGATGGCACCTGTGAGAAAAGTAGCATAGTTGGGATAGTGATATGGAAGGCTTGAGTAGTTAAGGATAGGATGAAAGTATTCAGGAGCTAGGGTGGAAGAAAAAGCATTAAAAGGTCGGAGATGTGGAAGTCAGGTTGTCTTTGCTTTGAAATTTTGCACAGGGCAGGTTTGGATTTCTGGATATGTTCTACTGCAGGAAAAAAACATGAAATAGTTGAGAGGATTTTAGTGCAATATTTTCTTCTTGGCCTCTTTCAAGTGTTCATTATAAGTTTTTTTTCAGGCCTTATAATTACATTTAAAGATTCTCATCATAGTAACTTTTTTCCATTTGGCTTTATAGGACTGTGGGATATTAAGTAAAGGTATTAAACTTCTAAATTCCATGCTGCATTTCCCCACTTACAAATCAGTCATTTTTCTGATTATCAGAAGACTCTTTCATTTAGAACTGCCAAGACCCATAATGTCTGGGTGTTCAGTTATTGAGTAAAGTATTTTTCTTTTTGTGTTTTCCATAATTAGGTCACTCCAGAAAGATGAAGATATTCAGTGTCTTTGCATTCATGGTCTACTGCCATTTGCTGAAAGGTAAGACACCAGATCCTTTCATTAGGTTCTATATTTTAAATATTTTAACCATAAGTTAAAAACTACAATAATTATTTAAAGTGGATGTGATTTTTTTTTTTTTTGTAGAGAGAACATTCTGTTTTTCCATCTGTATCTCATAAACCCATTTCATTGGACAAAGATATAGGGAACATAGTTAAACTGAAAGAAAGAAAATTAACCCATTATCTATTTATCCATTACCTATTATCCATTTCCCAGGGATAATAACTGAAACTATCTGTAAATTTTTTGAGGAGTTTCCCATCTTCTGAAAATTGGTCGTCTCTCTCTTCAGCATTTACGATCACGGTTTCCAAAGACCTGTATGTGGTGGAGTCTGGCGGCAATGTGACTATGGAGTGCAAGTTCCCGATAGAGAAACAGTTAAACCTGCTTGCACTAATCGTCTACTGGGAAATGGAGGATAAGAAAATTATTCAGTTTGTGAATGGGAAAGAAGACCTGCAAGTTCAGCACAGCAGCTACAGCCAGAGGGCCCAGCTGCTAAAGGACCAGCTGTTCTTGGGGAAGGCCGCGCTTCAGATCACAGACGTGAAGTTGCAGGATGCAGGGGTTTACTGCTGCTTGATCGGCTATGGCGGTGCTGACTACAAGCGGATTACTTTGAAAGTTCATGGTAAGAATGCATACAGGTGAAGAGGACCAATCTTTATGAAAACCATATCCCAGCGCTGAGCACTTTTCCTTCTTGGAAGACTACCTTGCTCTCCACAGTGACAATCTACTCATTCATTCATTCACACACTCCTCCAATGAGCATTTCCCAAACAGTTCCTATTTGGCAGTCCCTGGAGATCCAGAGCTGGACATGGTGAGGCCATGTTCCACAGTATGTTCGGTTCTCCTAAAAATAAATTTCTAGTCTTTACTTTTTTACTATTATGAAAGTGATACATGTACTTACAAATCATTCAGACACCATGGAAGGGAATAACATGAATTACAAAAGTGTTCTTCTCCCTTCACTGCCATCTTCCATGGCATGTCAAGATAGTAGCCACTATTTGTGTGTCCCTCCAGGAATTTTTTTATCCAACTATAATTTTTTAAAAATTTTATTAAGTCCGCCATCATTTTCCTTCCTTTAGACATCTCTATGTCAACTCCAAATTAATATAGTAAAAACAAACCCCACTGTGAGGTGCACATTCAAAAAGCCTTGAAGTCAATCTATAAAGGCAAAAAATAATATCAAATGTAAAGGAAACTATTCTTTAGAGACAGTATTAACTATGCTCACTGGGCATATACTCATCTTGAAAATCTACACTGCTGTTATCTTGGAGTGTTGTAGAGGAACTGTGAGTATCAAATTCCTGGGTACTGACCCACAAATATGTCATCAGGTCACCTGCGTTCGAAGTTATGTGTTGCCACTAGATAAAAAAGGAAAACACCTTAGCTGACCCCCTCTACTTTCACTGTTAAGATTCATAGAATTGAGAGATGAAAGGATCCTAAGTAAGAGCAACTAATCCAAACTCTGAAGAACAGAAATCCCCTTAAGGGATCTTCTGCTCACATACTTTCCACACTGACACCCGGTCACTTGGACCTCCCTTCCATAGCCTTTTGAAATTATTTTCTGATACCAAGCTGATATCTGCCCTCTCTAGTCATAGTTTTGAGATTATCTGCCTGCTTCTTTTGTTTACATGATGACCTTTTCGTATGTGACCAGAATCTAGTCATCACTCCTTGTTCTTTCCATTCCTGGCCTAACTAGCTTCAATCTGAAGATCAACATTACAAGTAGAAGTTTACATTTATCATAAAGGGATAAATGATCATTGTAAACTCAGTCCAAATTATATAGCAATTGGGAAAAATGCATCTATTTTTATGGCACATTACTGGATTTCTGATTCTGGATCAATTAATGTTACGGTTGTGAAGAAGATGTCACTTGTCTTGGGAAGTAGATTTAATTTTCATTATCTTTTGCCATATACTTCTCCAGAACAGTGGTATTTATGAAAGCAAGCTGGTGGGATCCCAAGTTGGGATTTTCAACCTTTCTTCAGTCCATCAGCAAATATCACACACTGACTGTGTTTCATGGCATTAAAGAAATTATCAACAGTTAGCCCCATGAACATCCAGTATTGCTGGATCTGGGCTGGGCAGGAAGAATGTAAGCCTGGCATTCAGGTGAAAGGAAGTATAGAGTGTAAGTCTCTGCTTTCAGGAGAGAGGGTCTGTCATCAGCCTTTAGGGAGTATGCAGAGAGTGGGACAGCTATCCTATAACAAGGAAGGATGTCTTTTCAGGTCCTCTGGGCTCTGTAATGTCCTTTGTTGATCTATGATGTCCTCTATTATGGCTCAACGCAGTAGGAAAACTTTTGGCACTGAAGGTTTTTCCAAGAAGGGGTTCCTGATAGAGCAAAGCACACGACCAGCCAGAATAGAGAATCTGATTTGTCTTGACCATTCCATTTTATATTATAAATTACTAATTTATATTATAAATTACTGGCATCCTAGTCCCAGTCTGTCTTGTGGCCATTTGCACACAATGGTCTTGGGTGTTGAGTTGAGCTACACTGAGAGCAAGCCAACCACCAAGCTTCACTTGCATTGAGGTAGCGTCACCAACAGAAATGGTCCTCTTGCATGAGCTTCACAACTCAAGGAAGTACAATTCCTGAGTCACCTCTATATGCAAATGATTTCACAGTAACACTTCTCTTCCCATCACTGCAAACACGTGGTAACACAGCTTCCCCAGAGGGAGTTTACTCACCATGGGATTTTATAGGTGAAGCATTTCAAAACTGAAATGTGTTAAGACTTTAGTTTTGGATTAACTCAATTATTATCACCACTCTGGGTATTATTGCACCTTTCATGTTTATCAGTTTAAATACCATACTCTCAGGCATCTGACTTCCAATTGAGAATGCTGTTTTTCCTTAATCATCGAACCTAATTGCAAGGAAAATCAAATACCATTTATACTTTAAAGACTTAAATGGGATTAGGCAACTGAAAGAATAAAGTACTACATAGTTATCCTGATAAAGCTAATTTGTTCATATGAACCAAGGATTAACTGCTCTCATTCCCCACCAACCCCGTCTCTCCCCAATTCACCAGCCAGCCTTTAGATTGTTTTCTATAGCATTCCTCCCCATCTACTGTACCGTGTAACCTATTCAGCCTCATCTAATACATATAAATACACCCGTTTTGATTATTATCACTCTCCTCTTTCTTGAATATACTCCACAAAGGTAGAGATTTTGTTCTGTTTTATTCACTGCTCTATCCCTAGGACTTGGTATACAGGAATTTGACAAGAGCACACAAAAAATATTTGTTGAATGAATGAATGAAATATTTCCTCAAATAGTACAGGGCTAAAAATTTTGAAACATGAACAGGTTTGAATATGTAAAAACTTATTTCCAAGTCTGTTCATGAGGAACTAGCAGTACTTTCTGAAGAATATTACATGAGTACACTTAAGTGGTAGTTGTAAGAAGAAGAGAAGGAGCTGCTCCAGTAGTTACCATAATAGTAATTAACACTTAGGTAGTACTTACGATGTGCCAGACCCTGTCCTAAGCATTTTGCCTATACTAACTCATTTAATCCTCAAATGACTCTACGGGGTAGGGGCCGCATTATGTCTAAGATGTATGTTTTCACCTTTTGCTATCTCTGTGTCTAAGTGTGTCTTTCAATAGATGGCATCTTAGATTCAATATTGTATGTGGTGTAATTCTCATTTTATGAAGGAGGAAATTGAGGCCCAAAGAAATTAAGTAATTTACCTAAGCTCACTCAGCCATTAAGTGGTAAAGCCAGGTTCTGAGCTCAGGTAATCTAGTTCTGAAATCTGTGCCCCCAACAACCAGGTTTCACTCCCTGTATTTATACCTCCAGAGTGTGTTTGAAGTTGTATATTGACTTCAAAATTACAGTGAGCTTTTCTTGGTCTTGACGTGACCATTGGATTAGCACGTGTGCTCTCTGTCTGGTAAAACAGGAGTCTGCAAGTGTTTTTGATAACCTACTCCATCAGTAAAACAGGTTAGCTAATATGTGTGTATTTGTGTGTGTGTATACTTAGAAAGGATATACCTGTGCTAATGTAAAGGACGTAGCATAAAGAATCGACATTTTTAAAAGGTGAAAGAACTTGAACATCACTAACTTCATATGGTTCAACTTAAAGCATTGTACATTTGACAAAGGTATAAAGATAGAAACTTAAAGGTAGAAATAAAAATTTAATCATATTTTAATGCCTTGCTAATTATGAGGATTCACTGTCATTAGCTAGTAGTTCAAGGTGAAATTCATTGTTAACATAGGTGGATGGTCTTGACAATCTTGAGTTTTTGGTTTTGTTTTTAGTTTCAGGTGTATAATTTAGGGATTCAGCACTTCATACAACAGCCAATGCTCATCGCAAGTGCCCTTCTTAATCCCCATCACCTATTTAACTCAGCCCTCCACCCATCCCCCCTCTGGTAACCAGGAGCTTGTTCTCTTGGTTTGCCTCTCTCTCTCTTTTTTCTGCTATGCTTAATTTGTTTCATTTCTTAAATTCCACATATGAATGAAACCATATGGTATTTGTCTTTCTTTGACTATTTCACTTAGAATTGTACTCTCTAGCTCCATCCATATCGTTCCAAATAAAAAAGATTTCATTCTTTTTTATGGCTGAGTAATATTCCAGTGTGTGTCTGTGTGTCTGTGTTTCTGTGTGTGTGTGTGTGTGTGTGTTTATATACGCAAACATACCATATTTTCTTTATCCGTTCATCAGTCTATGGACAAATGGGCTGTCTCCACAATCTGGCTATTGTAGGAAAACAGTATGGACTTGCCTCAAAAAGTTAAAAATAGAACTATCCTATGATCCAGCAATTACACTACTAGGCATTTACCCAAAGGATACAAAAATACTAATTCAAAGGCCTACATGCTGTTTATAGCAGCATTATCTACAATCTTGGGGGTTTTTAAATCAATACCTTATCAAGTCCAATTAGGTGCTTAGTGTTTTAACTTCATAAAGTGGTGGTAAGATGTGTCCCTCCTGCCACTCCCTTGTGGTTTGCACTTGAAGTATTAGTATTCCATCCTCAGTTTCTTTGTGGGAAAATTTTTAATTAGTTGTTCATTTTGTAAGCAGGTTAGTCTAGTTGAAATTAGATAAGAGAATCTGGAAATCTGTAATAAGCCCACTCTTCTGCCTTTGGTGTTATAAAACTTCCCTCTTCCCATAAGACTCTCATGTGGCATAGAAAGTGAGGCCCGGTGTCAATTAGTAAAGTTCGTTAAGCTTAGATTATTTCTTAATTATTATGATAAAAATATATATAAGTAGAAGTTCTAATTTTCTTCCTATATCCCAACACATGTACCCTACTTTAGAGACTAGAATAGTGGATATGTAATCAATGAATAGAACCATTCCACTCATTTATTAGGCTCTGAGAAGTATACCACATATAAAAAATATGCTTAGGCATAAGGCAACATTCTCCTTTATTATTCTGTTAAGAATTATAAGAGTAAAAAAGCAAATATTTTACCTTTAATACTTTACCGTAATCTGTGATTTTAGTCTTGAAAACTAAATTGCCCAGAAATCAAGCTCTGTGCTATGTGAACTAGACCCTGTTATGGTAATACTATTTCAGGAAGTATAATCAGTGGACTTATTTTTTTTTAAGGATTCTTAAACATAACAGATACAAGGTTGAGGACTCAAGTACTCATGAGAACCATTACTTATGTGTTTTGAAATTTTAATTATCTTGATTTCAAGTGTTTCTATTGGTGGCTTCATTGATTTAAGGGCACAAAAACATCACATTATTTCAGTCTTGTTTGATTCTGGCTGTTTTGTATTAAATCTCTGTGAATATATCTTATCACAAAGCCATTGTTACACCTTTGGTAAAGGAATGGCGAGTCAAGGTTCTGGGTGGACCGCTGGTGGCTACACTGAAGTATTAGGAGTAAAGTAAAGATTATACCAACAAAATAATGACACGTTACCATGCTTGTAATGAACAAACATGAATAAAGATCTTAGGTGATGTAAATGCATTAAATAATCTACTAAAATAGTACACATGGTATCTTAATCCTAAAAGGGTCCCAAACCAATGAGCTAAATTTTAATCAATGATCTAAAACTTAAACTTTATTTCTTGAGTATAATGATTTATTCAAATAGCCAGCATAAAAAAGTTCAAAAAGTAAGTATCATAATGTGGTATTCTGGGTGAGATCCTGGAATAGAAAAAGGATATTAGGGAAAAACTAGTGAAATGGAAAGAAGTGTGAAGTTTAGCTAATATAATGTACTAACACTGGTTTCTTAGTTATGACAAATGCACCATGGTAATAAGATGTTAACAGTTGGAGGGAACTGGGTGATAGTATGTGGGAGCTCTGTACTATCTTTGTCACTTTTCTGTAAATCTAAAACTATTTTGAAGTAAAAAATAAATTTAAACTTTAAAAAGTATTATCCAGGAACACATGTCAGTTTTTATAATGATATCATACTCTTTTCATACCTAATTTCTGATCATTGACCCACAGTTGGAAAAGCGAATGGCACATGAAAATCAGATTTTCTGTTTATTAAATAAAGTCTAAAAAAACCATGCTGGGCAGCTGGAGAGGTTCATGTTACGAAGACAGCATTACAACAACAAAAAGAAAATAACCAGGAATAAATTTAAGAAGAAATGGGTTGGCCCTGTGTAAAAGCTATAAAGCTATATGAGAAAGATACAAAAACTTGAGTAAACGGACAGACATATTTTATGTTTGGATAGAAAGACTGTTGGTTTAAAGATGACAATTCTCTTTAATCTATGTGTTTACTTGGAGCCCAGTAAAAAATAGCAGTGTGATTTTGATAGCAAGGTAGTTGTTCCTTTGAACATAGCCCATCTATGAAAGGGCCTGTTGAAGCAAAACTAACAGGGGTTCCTCACTGCTGAGACATCTGAACATCAAGCTTATTTCACTGAGAACCCGCCTGAATTGATACTTTCCCTAATGTAGACAACACCAACCCACATATCTAGTTTTGTCCTAAGTGAAAGCCCTGACTTCTTTTTGCTCATGACCTAGCCCCATACCGCAAAATCAACCAAAGAATTTCTGTGGATCCTGTCACCTCTGAACATGAACTAATGTGTCAGGCTGAGGGTTACCCTGAGGCTGAAGTCATCTGGACAAGCAGTGACCATCGAGTCCTGAGTGGCAAAACCACCACCACTAATTCCAACAGGGAGGAGAAGCTTTTCAATGTGACCAGCACGCTGAGAATCAACACAACAGCTAATGAGATTTTCTACTGCACTTTTCGAACATCAGGTCCTGAGGGAAACAGAAACAATACTGCTAAGTTGGTCATCCCAGGTAATATTCTGAATGTTTCAATTCAAATGTGCCTACTGCTGTCCTCTAGCCTCTAGCATGATGCCTATTCATTTTAGGCATCCACATTCATTAAATAAGTGAATACATGTATAACATTAATATTTACAAAATGCTTCCTCATCTCCATTCATCCAAGTCATATTGCTGTTTAATAAACATTCAGCAAATATTTTTTGAATATCCCTATGTGCCAGGCATCAGGGGCTCATAGAAGAGTAAGATACTGTTCACGCTTTCCAGGAAACAGATAAGAAATAGAGAAGGCAATCCCATCCCATGTAGGAAATGCTTTTGTGGCTGAGGGATCTGGGGGAGTACCCCAGAGGAAGTCTCAGCTCAGGCAGTGTTTCAGGAATCCAGATCCCAGCACATCAGGGTTGCTCTTTTCTTTCCAGGGTTTCTGTGGTAGCAAGCAAATGGAACATACTTTTCTATCTTATTCTAAATCAGAAAGATCCGTCCTCCCCATCTGTCCACCCCACCCCCAACACGGTGTATGACATTTCAACACAAAGCAGTCTGTCTGTTTAGTGTGTAAGACATAAGATTGTGGTCCCTGCCTAAGCTACTCAACTTCTGTGTGCTTCAGTTTCCCTAGTCATAACAGTTACAAACTTTTGGGCAAGGTTACCGTAGGGGCAAATGAGCCATTCTATGAAAATGATATGAGGCTCTTGCCTGCATAGACTCAGTTATTTTTTTTTTTCTTACTACCCTGCAGGAGTGGGTACAGTGGGATACAGAGTCTGATGAAAGGCTGAGACCTTTAGAGAAAGTGAGGCAGGAGAGCATGAGGTTAACATAAACCCAACTCCTCATTGCCCCGTCTTCTAGTAGATGTTGCCAGCATAGCTTCAGCTACTTGAGAAAAAACAACTAAGAACTCGGGTGGAAAAGTCAACCAATAGGAGAAGGCAATACAAGATGGTCCCATGAATGGAAAGAGTAAAAAAAAAAAAAAAAGTTGCGAAACTTGAAGAGATGCTCTTACTGGGTTATGAGTCACTTTGGTAGGGTCTGCATTTGTGGGTTCCTGCCATTTAAAAGTTGCTTTATGACAGCTTATCTGTGGGAGGACTTAGGGTAATTCACCTAACTACTTGGGGTCTGTTTCCTCATCTATCACCTCGATTTTTTTAAATATCTCGCATGCCTAACTGAACTTATTTTGAGATCGAAATGAAATAGGTATAAACAGGCTTTGTAAACTGTAAGCTGCTAGAGAAAGGCTGACCACTGCTGTGGCTTTAAAGCTTGAACGAGGTCGTCAGGGATCATGACCAATGGAGGGAGGTGGGAGTTAGCAGTCTCTGAGCATCGTGTGCCAAGGGACCCCCTTTTCTTCCTTCATGGAACCACAGACAGATGGGTGAGAGGCATCCATGATTAGATGTCCTGAGATGTTCAAACTGAGAAAGAAAACATAGCGAGTGATGGGCCTCAATCGTGGCCACATGTACGAGGAGGTGGAAGCTCTTGGGCAGTGCCAGTTGGCCTTCCTGTTCCATCTTTACCATGTACCACAGGCCGCTAGCTTCTAGATTAAAGAATGCAAGGGAGGTCACCGAGCCTCCCAGTTAGTACCGAGCAGCAGCTACCTGTGGTAAGCACTTGACAAACGTTAGCCTCACGATAAATTTATCCTTTCCATTCTGTAGGCAGGTGAAAGGATTTGCCTGAGATTCTGAAGCTAGTGTGTGGCAGCAGAATGTAACCCCAGGCCCATCTGTCCGAAGCCTGGGGTTCTTCCTCTTTTCTGTGCTGCTCCCGTTTTCCTATCAGCAGTATCTCACCATTCCAGCCACTCATTGGCCAGGAACTGTTTGTAACCCAGAGCTAACTGAAATTCAACTTCAAGGATGATTGTTCTCTTGACCCCTTCCCATCAAAATTTCATCTTTAGTTTCTTTTTGTTTTCTTTTTTTTCAGAACCACTTCCAGTTCCATCAAATGAAAGGACGCACTTCATGATTCTGGCAGCTGTCCTGGTGTTTCTTGGTGTAACGCTGGCAGTCACTTTCTGTCTAACGAGAAATGGTATCTCCTTTATTGCAGTGGTCTCCACTGGGCATATGGGGAAATGTACGGGTCTGCTACTGTTGTCACAGCAGCACTTAGAGGCAGAGCCAGGATGCTCCATCTTCTGTAGTGTACAGCTCTGTCCCATGTAACAGGGAACTCTCCTACCTAGAATGCTAGCAGTGGCCCAGTCAGGACACACGGATTTATAAAATGCTGCCTTCCTGTTAGCATTCTCTTCTAGGGCCGACTTTCAATTATGCAAAGTGGGTTTCAGCTATGCTACCATGTGACACTGTGTGTCGCCTCTTACTCCAGCCCTGTTCATTTCACCATCCTGCAGCATTGCTTACATTGGAAGGTGGCAGTAAACATTTGGTAGTAGAATTTCCAAGGGGGTGACAGTTGAATCATAGCTGCAGGGAAACCTGATTTGCCTTTGCAATGTGGCACAAAGACATTCCACTGTTCAATAGCAATGACGGTGAAGCTGAGCAGGATTGCTGGGTGAAGATCATGTGTATGGGGGTGAGAGGTGGGAGAATGAGTATGTACAGAGGGTGAAGAAGACCAAGCATTATACAGTTTCTTTCCATCATCCAAATAACCACAGACTTAGAGTAGAGGAGAAAAAAACTAAAATGCCTGTCGGTTTTGGTTGAATTTGAGTCTTGCATTAGTTGCACTGTTATATTGAGCTGGTTTCTGGGCACCCTAAAGAATAAAAATAGTTTTTTTTCCGTAGAGCAGTGATGCTTTTACCGTAGAGTATTTTACAAGATTTCTGGCTGAGGGTGCTATATAATTTTCAAAATAATTTGCATGTGTTTATTCTCTATTTGCCCATGGGAACAATTAAAACACAGGAAAATGAGTCGTATTTTACAAGATTTCTGGCTGAGGGTGCTATATAATTTTCAAAATAATTTGCATGTGTTTATTTCTCTATTTGCCCATGGGAACAATTAAAACACAGGAAAATGAGTCTATTCAAATCATTTCCTCCCACTTTAAGATGATTCAAAGTAGACATTTCCCCCAATACTTTGAGAAGTATACCAGGGGATCCAATGATGATCTGTGTGTAGAGTTATCTGAGGTCAAATAGGGAAGTGGAAGATGGAAGGGAATTCCAATGGTGGTTGAAAAATTCCCCACAGCCCCTTAAGAGGATGGGTAGATCTGGGAAAGCGGTGTAATTGAGTGAGTGGAGGTCAGCTACTTCTAAAGAACAGGTTTAACAGAACTGAGACAGTTAGCCAGAATAGAAGGCTCGAGGTCCAATGGTATGATGATCCTGAGATGGAGTTGATCTGTCCAAGGAAGTGACTCTTGCCAACTTGTGTTTTGAATATTTCCGCATGAAAAACAATTAGTCATCATTAGGAATGGCTAGAAAACTAATGCGTAATAAAGTACCTCAGTATATGGTCTCTCTTTGAGGGAAGGATGGAGAATGAAATTATATACTCCTGAAGAAAATCTGGGAGTGGGGCACCTGTGGCTCAGTCAGAAGACTGTGCAGCTCTTGATCTCCGGGTCATGACTCTGAGCCCTACGTTGGGTGTAGGAATGACTAAAAAAATAAACTTTAAAAATAAAATAAAATCTAGGAGCAAAAGCAGATGCCCTGAACTGTTGGATTGACCTCAGGGGTTGGAACCCATGGAATAAATTCAGAAGTCTACCAGGTTTTGTAGGGGATTAAAAATGCTTCATAGGAACTTGGAATTTAAACTTGAGTCACTATGTGGGATGTAGAGTTGTGTTACATGGGAATAAAAATGACTTTTTCTTTTCTCAAGGGAAAATGATGGATGTGGAAAGATGTGGCATCCGAGATAGGAACTCAAAGAAACAAAATGGTAAGAATATTAGCAGGGGTTAGGAAGTTGAAAGAAGAAACAAAAAGTTAAAGTAATAACGGAGAAAGCTATCAGCCATAATCTCTCCTCACTTTAAAGAATGCTGGCTATTGGAACTGCTGGCTCCTCTTTGCCTCACAACTCTAACACAAGAGCTCTTCCCATAGTCCGAGGAGATTTAGGGATGGCCCTGGAGTGTAGAGTGGTGAGCAGCTTTGGGGATAGGGGAGGAAGCAGCTTCTCTCTGCTAGATTTATAGCTCTGCATCCTAACACCTCCCTGCAAGAGGGGACCAAGTTGACTTAAGTGGGTGATTAACATAGATAGATGATTGATAGATAGATAGATAAATAGATAGATAGATAGATAGATAGATAGATAGATAGATAGATAGATAAAACTTGAGTAGCAGGCACTATGTTAAAAGCAGGGACCAGTACCTCCTTTAATCTCCCCCCACAAAATCAAAGAGATAAATACTAGGATATTTCTCATTTTATAGTAGAGAAAACAGTCAAGAAAATATATCAAATTGCCCAAGAACACAGACCTGACAGAAATCAGGCTTTGGAGCCCACTAGCCTGACCATAGAACTTTACTCTTGACCTAACCACTTAAATTCATTTCACTACAAATCTTTACATTTATGAAAGTTCAGAAAGACCTCACCCAGCTGATTGAACTAAGAAGAAAGTTATGTTAAGCTTTCTAATTCTTTTTAATGCAGTCAGAAACTAAACTTCACAACAAGCCCTAATTTAAAGTAATCTAGGTAGTTTGGACGAGCTCAGGCAGGTTTCATTTTTTTAATAATAATTTTTTATTATGTTATATTAGTCACCATACAGTATATTCTTAGTTTTTGATATAGTGTTCCACAATTCATTATTTGCGTATAACCCCCAGTGCTCCATGCAATACGTGCCCTCCTTAATACCCGTCACCGGCCTATCCCAGTCCCCCACCCCCCTCCCCTCTGAAGCCCTCAGTTTGTTTCCCAGAGTCCACAGTCTCTCATAGTTCATTCCCCCTTCTGTTTACCCCCCCTTCATTCTTCCCTTCCTTCTCCTACCAATCAGGCAGGTTTCCTCATGTGGTCAAGTCCACTCAACTGTTTTATAAAACGAAATAGTGAATGTTGTTAGGCGTATCGTAGAGTGACCAGCCTTCTCTCTTGATTTGCCCAGAATTAAGGGGTTTTTTAGGACAGAGGACTCTGGGTTTTAAAACCAGAACAAACCTGGGAAAGGATGGTTGGTCACCCTTTATTATATAAAGATAATTGGACATAAATATAATCTGCCTCTCATTGCAAATCTATTCTGTCATCTAGCAAATATGAGTTACGTTTGTTATTATCATTCTCCAGATAAACAATTTGAAGAGACGTAATCCAGCATTGAAACTCCTGATCTTAAAGCAGGGATTCTCAACCTGTGGTTTGAGTTCAGCAGAGCTACGCATGACCAGAGCAGTGCAGTGGCCCAGGCGAGCTGCAGATGATGAAGGACTTACCAAGCCCAAGCACTCAACAGTGGAAGCTGCGAGGGAAGAGGAGGAGAACAAAGGAAGAAGGAGCAGAGGGGGTAGCCTGCAAGGAGACCTTGGTACTTCAGAACGACTGGGAGACTCTCGGGCGCCTACGGGAGAGAGGAGGGACGCTTCTGAAAGATGAGCCCCCACGCAAATCGTCCATCGCTCATCCTAGGAAAACAAGTTGAGATTCCCTGATTTAATGGTCAGTTCCTGCAGAAGTGCCCTTTGCCTTCACTCAACGTCTCTGTTTGTCGTCTGTGTGACCAAGAGTCCCAGTGTTGCAACAGTATTTAAGTATGTTATTTCTATTTATTTTGAGTCTTTGGAGTCTTGTCACGTGAGTGTGGTTGTGAATGATTTCTTTTGAAGATACATTGTAGTTGAAGTTAAAATTTTGTCACAAAACTAGACTTACTGCTTAGTGAGTTGTGTGTGTTCAATAAAATGTGTAGTATTTATAAGGTACTTGGTATCCTCCACAGCCACCAGGACATAGGAAGCATAGAGAACAGACCCGTGGTTTCTATAGGATATTACCTTGTTTAACCCACCAGTACTTGGTTGCCTCAAATAATCTTACTCTCAGACCTTAAGGTAAGATATGTTACTGTAGTATCTGTTCTATATTAAGTATCAGCGTTATCTGTATGGTATCCTACACACAGAATCTCACTTAATGCCTATGGTGGCTGTGCTGCGGTCAGCACTATTATAGCCATTTCACAGCTGAGGGAGCGGAGAGCTAACGTAACCAGCCCAAGCCAGTAAATAGCAGACCTCAGGTTTCCACAGCTGTCACCCACTGTCCTTTTAGAATACAGTCTAGAGCTGTGTTTTGCTGTAAGAAATTCATTCAGCAAACATTTAGGAAGCGCCCATGTCACTATGCCAGGCAGTGATTGAACAAGACAAGTACCTCTCTTCCAGGAGCTCATAGTATCATGGGGAGATTGATAAGGAAATTCATTATTACAGTTTAGTGCAGTGTCATAGCATAAGATGTTGGAGGAGAATGACGACGTGAAGAGAAGAGTCTAGAAAGGCTGCCAAAGGGAGGGCATGCCTTGGGCAGCTCATTGGTGTGTTTCTTGGAAGTTGAAAATACATTTTATTTTATTATTTTTTTAAAGATTTCATTTATTTATTTGAGAAAGAGGGAGAGAGAGCTAGAGAGCACAAGCGGGGTGAAGGGCAGAGGGAGAAGCAGACTCCCTGCTGAGCTGGGAGCCCAACGTGGGGTTCGATCCCAGGACCCTGGGATCACGACCTGAGCTGAAGGCAGACGCTTCACCATCTGAACCACCCAGGCACCCTGAAAATACCTTTTAATCAAAATGATTTTAGTTTATGAGGATAAATTGTGGAAAATAACTCGAGTTCCTTTTCTATCATTATGTTTCTGTCTGATTTATTGCCTTTGCTGTGCAGTCCGACGCTTATGTAAACAGTGTTGGAATTGTTCAGCAGTTCTCTCTTTTTTATTTAAGTGCTGCTGAAGTTTGAACTCATACCTTTCCATGATTCAAAATTCAGAAGGTCCAAGAAGAGACATTAAAAAGTCTCCATTCCATCCTTCTAGCCGTTGGTTTTCCTTTCCAGAAGCAGCTGCTCTTGTCTTTTGTTCTTGCAGTCTTCTAAAGACATTCTATAAATATATGTAGAAATATACATGAAAAGTATATTTTTTATTCACATAAGTGGTGACACACTATTCGCCTGCTGTGCACTTTGCTATTTTTATTTAATGTATTATTTCTTTTGGGGCCATTGGAACAAATGTGATTTTCCCAGAGGCCAGGCACTAGGTCTTCTTTATTTCTAGATCAGCTTTTCCATAGCCTGTTAGTATCTTTTATAAGACTTAGTACATGCTAAATATGTAGTTCATCGACCTTTGGACAACCAGCATTTGCTTGCTGTATGACTGAGTTTGGATTTGGTTTATTTGGTGTTTCTCAAAGTGAGACCCTTGAATTCTCCAGGGCACACTGGGTCAACCTCATCCTAAAGGCTGAATTTATTACTAATTCTGTATGACAGAATCATGTCTGGAACTTGTGTTTTTTTCCTATTTTCTCTTGAGTAAAAACTAGACTTTGATATTGCAGTTGCAAAATGACAGGGGTGGGGTTTTGTTTTTGTTTTTGGAAATTCCAGTAATGTACCTTGACTCTCACCTGTGTTAGAAATGTCCATGAGCTGTGCTTAAACCCCTGAGTCCTACCAGTTCTCATCACTACATAGATCTAAGATGTTGCATTTCAAAGTCTTTGAGGTTCACATGCCCCCCAGAAGGTCCCAGTGTATTCCTGCTCTCTTGGCCTTTTACCTGGATTATCGACAAAGAAAACCTTTGTTTTGCCACTCATCAAGGCTGAAGAAACAGAATCTCCAGCAGAACTCCTTCTGAAGGTTACCTGTTTGTACACATTCATCTGTACAGCATCCCTTGTTTGCGTGACAGTATCTTTATGTGAAGTATAAGGGAGGATTCTGGCTGAGCCAGAGTACTGTCTATTCACTCTGTTCCTAAATTTTAATGCCCTCGTACGGTGTGGGAGTTGTAAGGCACTTTATCCCCTTGTCTTGTGTTTCACTCTAAATGACGTAGGCAGAGAGGATATTTAGTTCTGCATTTTAATTGTTATTGTTTACACCTGCATTAATCTAATAAAATATTCTTATTTATTTTGTTCCTTGGTGCCGCAGCGTGTCCACTGTCTTGTTTTACAGGCTTTGTAAGCCACATGCAGTTTAATGTCCCGGTGGAAAAAGTTACCGGGAATATCTGCAGCTACCTTCCTAGTTCTTTACTTCATGGCTGCTGTTTGTACAGCATACTCTTAGTTCTGTGTGATGAAAAATACCAAAAAAAGTATTTTTTTCAAAAGAATGTATTGAAAACTTTCAGTATCTCTTACTCTGTAGCTTCATTTAGGACAATACCAGAAAAGAGTCAAAATCGTGTTGTACAAATTAAGGATCTGAGGAAGGGAGGGTGAGAGAGAAGGAGTGATCCCCAAGACAGCTCTGAGGAAACAAAGGGGCTTTCCTCTCAGCGAGGACTCTTCTCAGATCAGTAAACATGGGTGTTCAAGCCAGTGCCTATAAAGCTGGATGTATTCCAGTCTTCACATTCTGAAAAGGAAGTGAGATGTCTAGCATGAAGTCAAGGAGAGGAGTATGGCCTGGTCTAGGGTGGGGCCATAAAAAGGTTTATAGTTTTAAGACAAACATTATGACACTTATCATTCAAGGAAATGTAGGACCCTTAATTGCCGAGTCATCAAGCTCACTTTAAAGAGACTTGTGATCATCTCTCTGAATCAGACGCTCAAAAGATGAGGATGACTATTCCTAAGAATGTATGTTGGTTTTTAGATGTTTATTTAAGGAAAGAATGTCAAATATCTTTGTAGAAATGATGATGACATGATATTTATGCCAGCTGCTGGAATCAAAGCAATAAAAATGGGTGCTGGGCAGTGGGATATCTCACGTTTCTGACCAGTCTTCCTGGCTGGCTATGGTGGCCATGGTTCTGGGTGGAATTTTGTGACTTTGGAGGGGCGGGGGCCCGTATTATAGGAAAACAAGCCTGAAAGGAACTGTAGCCTTTCACTAAATTTTTACTCCAGCCTTTTTTACAAGCATGCAACTATCTGCTGCAAGTGGGTCAAATATATTTTCATCTAAATATTTTAGAAAATGTATAAATTATTACTCTTTTAAAAGTTAGAATTCAAAATTAACTTTTGCACTATTGCTATTGCTGGCCAAATTTGTGAAGACAGATACATCCCATTTTTTATAATTTTTCCCTGCTCCAGGTCCCCAGAGTTTCAAGGAAATTAATATAATAAGCCAACTTACCCTTATTATCATTTAAATGTTCCCAGAATTATTTATATTTTAAAAGAAATTAAAGTTTGAAGAAATTCAAACAGTTGTTAGTGGTGGGGTTTTATCATTGATAGTTGCAATAATTCCCATTTATTGAGCGTGTATGCCATGCTAGACACTGGGATTACGTATATTCTCTCATTTAATGCCATGGGCTCGTGATGAGATACACCAAATGATAGTTTTTATTGTAATTCATGCTGATTATTTACTTATATCTTTTCCCTCAACAAAAAAACATAAAATGGCCATTTAAAAGTGATGAATGTAAGAGTATAACATAATTTTGAATAGAGAGTAAGTGGCCAAATGGGCTGAAATGTACACTTCTTGGTTTCTTAATTATTGTGAAACTATCATATTTTGGCTGTTTTCCACCGGTATGTGAACACATCGCAGATTCTGTAGTATAAAAAAGTAGAATTGGATGGAGAGCAAGTTCAGAATATCTCTCTCCATTCCAAGAAACTAATACACGTAGACTCCTGACCTCCATACCAGTCAGTGTGGCCTCTTTAGATCTCTTGCAGAGGAGAGTCAAAGGGGGGGGATGGGCAGCAGTCTGTGGTGTGGAGTGAAATCGCACCCAGGCCTCAGGATTCAGTCCCTCATTAGAGCCTTTCAGGCCAGATGGCAAACCAGGGGGTGATTGGGACGGGGAGGGGAGGTCAGAAATATTAAGACCCTCTTCAGTGCAGAAGGGACACCCACTACAAGGCTAGGTCTAAGACAATAGGCAGCAACATCTTGGTTGAAGGGGCAGTAAAAGGAGGTAAATCTCTAGTCTTGCATAATCTCTGGGCTGGAGACCGGCCAAAGGATCACACACACTCAAATTCAGTGCTTTGAGATCGCTGGGATGACCACAATGGTGGTGAAATCAAGTTTAGGACAGTGTTCTAAGTGCCTACATTTTGGGGGAGGAAAATTCTCGAGATAAGAAGTAAATGGGTTTGCCAGAAGAAGGCTTTGGCACAGTTCAACATATTAATCTGATTTTTCTTCATGTATTACCCTCTACCTGTGCTCCCCTTCTTTGTAGCCTAAGAGTTGATTTCCCTTCCCCAGCCTGCCAAAGCTGAGACATAGAAAGTACCATTTTCATAGCTGAAATTCCACTCGCATTTTTCACAGTTCCATTACAAACATCTCAGGCGGGCTCAGTTCCTCGTTGAACAACTTCCACAGGCCAGGCATTCACAAGGCATTGCGGAAGAGTCAAAGATATTAAATATGGCTGATGCTGTTATGGAGCTCACTGTTGAACTGAAGACATGATACATATATTCAAGAATAATTAAGTAATAATTCAAGGGCTAGAGAATATGAGAGTTTAAGGATATGTCTCAGGACAGTGAGAGGAAAGGACAGCAAATGTTATAAAGTAGGGGAAGGAGGAAATCCCAGGTGCTAGGAAGCTCAACAATGAGGCCAGATTCGGCTTGGACCCTGGAGAACGGAGAAGATGCCTACCTCTGAGGGTGTGCGTTTTTAGTCCGTGCAGGCTGCTAAAACAAAACACCACAGAGCAGGTGGCTTGTAAACAACAAATTCACTTCTGACCTTTCTGGGGTCTGAGATGTCCAAGATCAAGGTGCAGCATGGTTATATTCTGGTCAGGATCCTCCTCCTGGTTTGTAACTGGCACCTTCTAGCTGTGCCCTCACATGGCGAAAGGCGCTCTGTGGGGTCTCTTTCATAGGAGCACTAATCCCATTCATGAGAGCTTGACCCTCATAACCTAAGAAACTTCCAAGGGGCCCATCATCTTAATACTATCATCTTTGGGGGTTAGGATTTCAGGATGTGAATTTGAGGGGACACAAAATTCAGACCATAGCATGTGGAGAGCAGCTTTTTAAATAATTTTATTTATTTATTTATTTATTTAGTGCATACAGGATAAGTTTAACAATAGAAGAAAATCTGTGATCCCTTATATTTTAGGGGGAATGTAAATTTGTGCAAACTCTGAAAAGGATAATCTGCTAATATCTATCAAAATTATACATGACCCAGGAATTCCACTTACAGAAATTTACCCTACAGTTGTATTTTCATATGTGAAAAATGACATATGTATAAGGATTTTCATTGCAGCTTTGTTTATAATAGCAAAACACTGGAAATAACCCAAATGTCCATCAATAGGGAACTGGTTAAATGAATGGGGTGGCAGAATCCAAACAAGAGAGTATTATATTAGGCGGGCACATAGATAAGGAAGTTCTTTCAGTACTGATATGAAACAGATCTCTGAGATACGTTTATTGTTAAATTAAAAAAGAAGGTATAGAAGAGAGTATGCTATGCTCATTTTGCACATTATATTAATTATGTATACAATGTTTATACTATGGACACTTTGCTCACTAGGTACTTTGTATGTATATTGTGTACACTTAATTTGTATATTATGTACACTGTGTATCCTTCCAGATGTAAATTTTGCATTTTTTGAAAGGGAAAAATATAGATACACATTTGCTTGTATGTGCAAAAAATGTATATCTGAAAGGATGCATAAGAAGCTGGGCTTTTTAAAAAGATTTTATTTATTTGACAGAGAGCATGAGCAGAGGGGAGGGGCAGAGGGAGAGGAAGAATCAGACTCCCTACTGAGCAGGGAGCTCAATGTGGGACTCAATCCCAGGACCCTGGGATCACAACCTGGGCCGAAGGCTGAGCCACCCAGGCACCCACATAAGAAGCTATTAAGACTGGTTGGTTTTGGAGTGTCATATTGGGTTCCTAGTGGGAGAATTTTACTGGTAAGACCTTTTGACTTTTAAAACCTGTAAACATATTACCTATTCCAAATAAATTATAATTTTTAAAGTCTGAGCTCAATTATTTGCCTTCCGAGAACTTTCAAGTACTTGTAAGGAAATGATAACTCATTAATGTGTAAGACCAAATATAAACATCCAAGGTGAGGGAGTTTAA
This sequence comes from Ailuropoda melanoleuca, assembly GCF_002007445.2. Lineage (NCBI taxonomy): Eukaryota > Metazoa > Chordata > Mammalia > Carnivora > Ursidae > Ailuropoda > Ailuropoda melanoleuca. The sequence continues at coordinate 19,206,949 of NC_048234.1, read as the reverse complement.
ACAACTAAATTCAACCACCACTGGGTTTTTAATCAGGACTTGAACCCAACTGGACTGAATTATTTTCTTTCATTTACCTTTTACCTATTTTTCACTGGTTTCACTCCCAGTACAGCCTTGAGTATGGGGAAGCACGATCAGTTTATTTATGGACTCTGATTTGCACACTGTGGATCTGGATCTGCATGATAATGAACGATACTATATAAAAAATGAATAGACCAACATCAACCCCTTGTTTATGGCACTATAGACATGAAATATGCTTCCATAGATATGAAATAACGAAAACAACTGGACCTTGGGGAGACTTGCGAGTATGATCGTAACATATGTATCCAGTCTGAGAACTGAGTTTTAACCCAAGTGAAGTTTTTGCATAACTGCAAGGTGAAAGTTTTGACCAGCATTTTTGGGGTTATTGGTGACTGTCAAAATCCCCCAAACTTAGGCTTCCCCTTTCAGCATCTTGGCTTCTCCATGGCTATCTGAAGACCAAGCAGCCCGTCTTTGACAAGACACAAAAGCTGTTTTCACCTCAATGCTCTGCAGTTGTGAAAAATGAAAAAAAGCAAGATCACGGAGAAGTTACTCAATAGACAACAAAATTTACATAAGTGAAACTGATTAGAAGAACTTTTTTTTGCTGTGAGAGTTAAAATGCCATGTCAAGCCTGAATAATGAAAAATATATCAGCAACAACAAATGACTGACAGCAGCTTCTATCTGTCAACCAGTTCTCTTTGCAAGGTTGGAATAAGTTATAAATGCTAACTTATATGAGATCAAACAAAATGGTCTCTTCTAGGACATTGAAGAGGCTCCATGACTTCAAACTTGGATTAAAATGATTCAGGCATCTAGGAGAAAACGGAAAAAACAACAAACCCTTGTTTGTACCTACCACTGCTCTAAAATTTGCTTCACTCTGGGTGACAATGGAAGGTGAAAAAAAATTGAGCTGTACTGAGAAATGTACAGAGATTTGGGAAGAGCGAGAGGTTCCTTTAGAGACCAGGAGTCAGACCCAAGCTCCAGTCTTATTAACTCTATGACTTTGGGTATGTAGTTTAACTTCAGGGAGCCTGTTTCCTTGGGTAAAATGGAGTGAAGTCTAAATGGACTCCATCTCTAATATGCTTAGTAGAAGGCGTGGCGAAATCAGCTTGTGTATTGATAGTATTGATACCAAGAAATGATTTATTAAATTATTTTAAGGTCCAAGAGCTATGTATCTAATTAGACTGGCATTGTTATGGATGACTTTAAACCATTTTTTAAATCAAAATTAATTTTCCAGGGCGCCTGGGTGGCTCAGTCGGTTTAAGCATCTGCCTTCAGCTGATCCCGGGGTGCTGGGATTGAGCCCCACATCAGGCTCCCTGCTCAGCAGGGAGTCTGCTTCTCCCTCTGCCCCTCCCCCCACTCGTGCTCTCTCTCAGATAAATAAATAAAATCTTTAAAAATTAATAAATCAAAATTCTGTATTATTAAATTTTTATTTTTAAAATTAAAAAATTTAACATTGAAATGTTTAATTTTTCCTTCTACAAAGTAAAATAACTGAATTAAAGTTGTGTTGGGTTGAAGGTCTAAGTTGATCATCTTAATAATTTTGGAATTTTTCATTATGTTAAAATTAACTAGAATTTCTTTTCTTTTTCAATTTGCACATTTAAAATTCTGACATTGATCCCTTTTTGATTCATCTGGGCCTCCATGTCAGTAAATACTGAGCTACCATAAAACAGAAATTACTTACATAGGATAATGTAACTTATTTAGGGACAATTCAGAAAATATTTATTTGGATAGCTGTGTTTTGTTTTGTTTTAAAGAAAGATGCTTCACACCTTGGTAATTTCAGAACAGACTGTTCTCTAGTGGAGAGCAATTCCTCTTTTTACACCTCGAGTCAAATATTTCTGTCTATTCTTCAGTCAAATTGAAAACAAAAGATAGCAAAACAATGACCCTGTTTGGTTTCTCACTAAACAGAACTGAGCACACTGTAAGTGAGAACTTGTCCTCTTAATTTGAACAAACATTCATTCCGTGCCTACTGTATCTTCTAGGCTTTATGGAGACTACAGAGATGACCCCCACATCCACGCTGCCCTTAAAAACATGAGGACTGAAAGATACTGTCATAAGTTACGGGCATAGCTTCTCCTCCTCCTCCCAAAACAAAACAAAAGACACAAATAATAGTGTTAGGAAAGCCACTGAAGCGCCAGAAATTCATTAAAGCAGTCTGAACTCAACCTTTATACTCTCTACCACTGAAGTCGTATTTTACCAAAGCTTTGCAAAGTTATTTCACGTATTTTGAGGCCTCATTGGTCCTAACCCAAATGTGGTATTTTTGTGGTTTCATCGGTTCTAGTGCCATATCAGAGCACTAGAACATACGAAAGAGATTTAATAAACAGTATTAAGATTTTTAAAAATATTTACTGCATCTTGAGCAATATTCTCCGTGCTTTGTGTGTATTGATTCAATTAGTCTTCCTAAAAAACTCTATGAGGAAAGGGCTGTTATCATCTCTTCTTGACAGTTGAAGAAATGGAGGAACAAAAACTTTTAGATAACTTGACCAAAAATCATGTGTCTGGTAAGCTCTGGCCACAGGAGGCAAACACAGTTTGGCTTTGGAGCCCATGCTCTTGAACTCTGCTAGGCTACCCCTGAATAACTTACTGAGTCATGTTAATGAAGAGGTTGCAAAGCTTAATACTATTGCAGTAAGCATAATACTGATACCTACCTTTGTTGGACAATTCCAGAAGCAGCCTGATGTTTGTTTGCCTGCACATTTTTGTTTTTCCAGGCTATGGGAGCTTATCTGTCTAGTGTTGCTATAGATAGTCTTGTATATGTCTTTGATGACTCCTTGAACTTATTTCTGTTCAGTACATACCTGGTAAGTTCCATTGCTGAATCATTGATAAATACATACATAAGAGAGAATCTCTGGGGCATAGTGTGGAAATGTGGGAAAATGTACCAGGTTGCATTCCCCATGTTGGTGTACGGGAACCCCACTTGCTCCACATTCTTACCAACATCTGGCATTTTGTTGCTTTTATTTTAGGCGGTGGTGGATCTGTAGACGTATCAAATTATGGTTTTAATTAACATTGTTTTGGTAGCTAATGGAGTTGAGCTCTTTTCCATTTGTTTATTAGCCATGTGGCAATACACTTTCACAAAGTGTCTTCTTACGTGTTTTGTTCACTTTTTATTAGGTTGTCTACCATTCATTTGTAGGAATTCTTATCAGATTCTACATATAAGTCCTTTGTCAGATTTATTCTCACACTGTGTGTTGTCTATTCTTTCTCTTAATGGGTCTTTTGATGAACAAAAAGCTCTTAATTTTACGTAGTCCTGTTTACCAGTTTTTCCCTTTTGTGTGTGTGTGTGTGTGTGTGTGTG
>NC_048234.1:19198822-19203409 GCF_002007445.2 Ailuropoda melanoleuca | reverse complement strand
CTCCAGACCCTAACCACTTCAGTTTGAATAACTACAGCTTCCTTCTAATCATGCTCCTTGCCTTTTGTTTTTAGCCACCATTTTCTCAATATTTATAATAAAGCCACTATAATTCTCCTTCGATGTATGTCTGTCATCATAGCACTTTCTTAGTATTATGGTGGCTCCTCACTGAGTGAAGTTTAAATCCAAACACCTTGGCCTCCCCATTTAAGATCCCCACAATGAGCTTCCAATCTATCCCTTTGTCCCTCCTTCTCCCTACTCTCTTATAACCGGGGTGGGCATTTTTAAATTTTCTGTAAAGGGTCAGATAGTAAATATTTTGGGCTTTGTGGGCCACGTGATCTCTGTCACAACTACTCAACTCTGCCATTATAGTGCAAAAGCAGCCATACATAATATGTAAACAAATGAGTGTGGCTGTGTTCTAATAAAACTTTATTTACAAAAACATAGAGTAGACCAGATTTAGCCCCCAGACCACACTTTGACAAACTCTGCCTTTTAAAAAACCCGTCACTCCACTGGACCTTAAACTCATATCAGCAACACCCCATTAGAGCCATAAAGAGGACAAGGTAATGGTTTGACGCAGTGACACATATGCGGGATATCTGGCAGGGTCTGGGCTTCATATCTGATACATCATCAAATTTACTGTAGCAGCAAGACTTTTTGTAAATGTATTAATTCAGTTAGATCATTTTACTGATTCAAAGATCAAAAAATCTTGTAGGGCTGTATTTCAAATCTTTTCCAAGCTGTGGTACATGAATTTGCTATACTAAGACAAATAAATGGGTTTATTTCTCTACCATATNAAGCTGTGGTACATGAATTTGCTATACTAAGACAAATAAATGGGTTTATTTCTCTACCATATGTTTAATATCTGGACAAGTCATCAGTTCAAGCTCTTCTTGCTACCCTCACCAGCAGATACACACCCTAACTCATGCAGTCTTTTTTTTCCCATGATGCTATTGCTTTTTTAAAATTGTGGTAAAATATACATAACATAAATTAGCCATCTTAACCATTTTTAAATGTACAGATATAGTCATGTTCTGCAAGCATCACTACCATCTCCAAAGCTCTTTCCATCTTAAAAATTGACACTTTATACCCATGAAATAATAACTCCCTATTCCCCACTTCACCTTGCCCTTGGCAACCACTAATCTACTTTGTCTCTATGATTTTAGTTACTCTAAAATACTTCATTTACATGGAATCACATCGTATTTCTCTTTTGGTGACTGGCTTATTTCACTTAGCATAATGTCTTTTAGGTTCATCCAGGTTGTAGCATATGTCAGAATTTCTTTTCTTTTTAAGGTTGAATACTATTCCATTCAGTGTATACAGTATATTTTGCTTATCTGTCCATTGGCACCTAAGGTTGCTTGCAAGTTTTAGCTATTGTGAATACTGCTGTCATGAGCACGGATATACAAATATATCTTTGAGACCCTGTTTTATTTTCTGCATACATATTCAAAAGTAGAATTGCTGGATCATATAGTAATCCCATTTTTTCAAATGACCAATTACCATTTTATTTTATTTTTGTAGCAAAACCCCAGTTTATTTATTTATTTTTATTATTATGATATGTTAGTCACCATACAGTACATCATTAGCTTTTGATGTAGTAAATCCCATTTTTAATTTTTTGAGGAATTGCCACATTTTTCCCACAGTGGGTATGTATTTTACATTCCCACTAATGATGTGCAAGGGTTCCAGTTTCTATGCATCCTCCCCAACATGTGATTTTCCTGGTTTTTTGGCAGTAGCCATTCTAGGATATGAGGTGGTATCTTGTTCTGGTTTTGATTTGCATTTCCTCTACGATTAGTGATATTGAGCATCATTTCATGTGCTTTTTGGCTATTTGTGTATCCGAGAAAGATTAGTATTAGTTTTATTTTAAATGTTTGGGAGAAATCACCAGTGACACCAGCAGATCCAGGGCTTTTCTTTGTTGGGTGATTTTTAAAAATATTTTACTTTATTTATTTGAGAGAGAGACCTCGTGCAAGCAAGTGGAGCAGCAGAGGGAGAAGGAGAAGCAGACTCCCCGCTGAGCAGGGAGCCCGACATAGGGCTCGATCCCAAGACCCCAAGATCATGACCTGAGCCAAGGGCAGACTCTAACCTGACTGAGCCACCCAGGTGCCCCTGTGGGGAGATTTTTGATTACTGTTTGAATCTCCTTATTAGTTATAGTTCTAGTCAGATTTTCTATTTTTCCATGGTTTAGTTTTGGTAGATTTTGTTTCTAAGAATTTATCCATTTCATGGATGTTATCCGATTTGTTGGCATACAGTTGTTCACGGTACTCCCTTATAATCCTTTTTGTTTCTGTAAAATTAGTAGTAATGTCTCCACTTTGATTTCTGATTTTAGTAATTCAAATCTTCTCTTTTGTTTTTTCTTAGTTCATCTAGCCAGAGGTTTGTCAATTTTGTTGATCCTTTCAAAGAAACAAATTTTGGTTTCATTTATTTTTTTCTGTTGGTTTTCAATTCTCTATTTTTTTTATCTCTGCTCTAATCTTTATTATATCCTTCTTTCTGCTAGCTTTGGGTTTATTTTGCTCCTCTTTTTCTAGTTCCTTAAATTATATGTAGTTGGGTTTTGATTGGATATCTTTCTGGTTTTTTGATGTGTTTATGGCTGTAAGTTTCCCCTTAAGATTGTTTTCACTGCACTCAGAATTTTGTGTGTGTGTGTTGTGTGTGTGTGTGTGTGTTTATTCATTCCTATGTCTTTTCTAATTCCCCTTATGATTTCTTCTTTGATCCATTGGTTGTTTAAAAGGATGTTGTTTAGTTTTTAGAAATTTATGAATTTTCCTGTTTTATTTCTCTTATTGATTTCTAACTTCATCCATGGTGGTCAGAGAAGATACTTTGTACGGTATTTATCAAACAATTATACTCGTCATATCATATACTTAATTTGGAAACTGTCCCATGTGCATTTGAAAAGAATGTGTAATCTGCTGCTGTGGGGTGCAGTGTTCTGTATATGTCTACTAGATCTAGTTGGTTTGTTGTGTTGTTCAAGTCCTCTGTTTACCTACTTATCTTCTGTTTGCTTATGCTATCCATTATTGAGAGTGGAGTATTGAAGTGTCCAGCTATTATTATAAACTATTTCTACCTTCAATTCTGTCAGTTGTTGCTTCATATATTTTGATGGTCTGTAAACAAGTTTGTAAATGTATTTCTAATTGTTATATCTTCTTGCTGTATTATATTTTTTATTAATATATAGTGTCCTTCTTTGTCTCCTATAAACTTTTTGGTTTTAAAGTTAGTTTTGTCTGTTATTAGTATGGCTATCCCTGCTTTCTTTGGGTTACTATTTGTGTGGAATAAATTCCAAACTTTTATCTTCCATCTATTTGTTCTTTGGAGCTAAAGTAAATGTCTTATAGACAGCATATGGTTGGATCACGTGTTTTTACCCATCCTGTTGATCTTTGTCTTTTGATTGGAGAGTTTAATCCATTTAAATTTAAAGTAATTATGGATTAAGATGGGACTTAGTTTTTTCATGTTTCTGTTTCCTATATGTCTTATAGCTGTTTTGTCTCTCATTTACTGCATTACTGTCTTCTTTCATGTTTAGTTTATTTTTTTGTAGGGAGATGTTTAAATACCTTTCTCTCTCTGGTTTTTTTTTTTTTGGTATATATTCTGTAGCAATTTTCTTTGTGATTACATTGGATTGCATTTAACATTCTAAAGTTACGACATTCTAATTTGGATTTCTGCCACCTTAACTTCAATAACATACAAAAATTCTGATCCTTTACAGCTTGGTCCCCATCCATTTGATTATGGAAGTCACAAACTTACATCTTTTACATAACATAAAGTAATGATTCTTTTTAGCATATTAATTTCTTAAATCATTTAGAAAACAAAAAGTGGAATTACAAAATGTTGTTACCATAATACTGGTTTTTATAATTGCCTCTGTATTTATCTTTTTTGAGATTTTTATTTCTTCATATGGCCTTGAGTTACTGTCTATTGTCATTTCATTTCACCCTGCAGGACTCTCTTGAGCATTTCGTGCAGAGCAAGTCTAGCAGTAATAACTATTAGCTCGCTGCTTTCTGGCTTCCATAGTGTCTGGTAAGAAATCTGCTGATTATCTTTTTAAAGATCACTTGTATGTGATGAGTTGCTTCTTTCTTGCTACTTTCAAGTTTCTCTGTCTTTCAGAAGTTTGATTATAATGTGTCTCAGTAAAGTTCAGAACTTAAAGTTCATTGAGCTTCTTGGATGTTTATATTCACGTCTTTAATCAAATTTGGGAAGTTTTCAGCCATTATTGCTTCAAATATTCTCTACCCCTTTCTCTATCTCTTCTTATTCTGGAACCCACATGATGTACGTACTGTCTCATTTGATGGTGTCCTACATGTCCCTTTGGCTCTGTTTACCTTTCTTCAATGTCTTTTCTTTCTCTTGATTATTTCCACTGTCTTTTTATTTAAGATAATTTTTTTATTTAATTTAATTTTTTCATTTANTCTTCTGCCCATTTTTTTAATAATAATT
>NC_048234.1:19170390-19198722 GCF_002007445.2 Ailuropoda melanoleuca | reverse complement strand
TCTCCTTACTGATCTTTCCATTTTGTTCATACATCATTTTCTTGACTTCCTCCATATCATCCTTTAGTTCTTTGAGCACCTTTAAGAATTGTTTTAGAGCCCTTGTCTAGTAAATCTGCCATCAAGCCTTTTTCAGGGATAGTTTCTGTTGATGTATATTTCCCTTTGCATCATACTTTCCTGTTTCTTTGTATGCCTTATTTTTTGTTGTTGTAGAAAACAAGACACTTGAATCTAATAATGTGGTAACTGGAAATCAGATTCTCCACATTCCCCAGAGTTTGCTGTTTTGTTATGGTTTTTAGTTTATTGTTTTTCTTGTTTGTTGTTATTGTTGTAGGCTGTCTCTGTACCAAGGATCAAACTAAGGCGTAAATGTAAAGTCTTCTCAGGTCTTCTCTGAGCCTGTTCCTTTCCCTGGCCATATGCAGTCACTTTTACATTTTTTTTCCATATATGCCATTGTTATAAATGTCCTCATTTTTAATGTCTGGCTCCCCAGAGGGAAAAAAGAAAAAGGGGGGAGGAAGTAATAAAAAGGGTGCTGACCCTTTAAGTCCCCTGGAAGTCACTTCACCTGGAGGTGGAGAGGATTGCAGCAAGGAAAGGAGGTACAACAACAATGGCCACTGCCTCTTTGTCTGCACCTCTGTGATCAGATGCAACAATCAGTGATTAGAGCACAGACCCTCAATATTGGGAGGACAGGGTCTTTTTGCCTTCCCTGGCTCCCACAAGCTGTGTGTGAGCTACTCCAGGAGCGTGTACATAGCTAGATTGCTGCCACAGGACTCAGGGTGGGAGATGTGTAGCTGCTAATGCTATGAACTGAAATGTATCAAAATTGACTGCAATTTACCATGTCTTCCCCTGGAAGTTGTAAGCCTTTAATAGACTCCAGAGTTCCAAAATAGCTGTATATGACAGATTCTGCCAATGTAATTATTGTCCAGGTGATGAGATGGACTCCTAGTGCTTTTCTATTCCATCATCTCCCCCCGCCCCCACCAATTCATGCAGTCTTATCCCAGGATTACACTACCTCCATCTCCCTGGAAAAAACTGAAGATACAAAAGGATGTGATCCCAGGATTACCAAGTGTTAAAGTATTTCCAATAGTCATAGGAATCACAAACATGTTAGAAAAGACTAAAGTTTGGTTTGTTTATTTAGTTAGTTTGCACCTATATTGAAGAAGAGTTTAATAAAACTCAATTAAAAAATAGGTTGGGGCGCCTATGTGGCTCAGTTGGTTAAGTGTCTGACTTGATTTCAGCTCAGGTCATAATCTCAGGATTGAGCCCTGCATTGAGATTTTCTCTCTCCTGCTGCCTCTGCCCCTCCCCCACTCCCCCCCCAAAGGAAAAAAAAAGAAAGTAGGATAGTAGAGTGATTGAGAGCAGGGATTGTAGAGTTAGGCTGTTCGGGCTTGAATTCTGGCTTTGTTGTTTCCTGTTTATTTGACCTTAATTAAGTTACTTAATTTCTTTCTTTCTTCATGTGTATAATGGAGCCAATGATAATATCTCACTTAAGAGAGTTGTTAGGATAATTACATGAATTAATATGTATTAAAAAAAAACCTTCAAGCGCATTGTAAATGCTGAATATGAGTTGGTGGAATAATATATATGCTCTGTCCCTAGGCATGTAATATTTCTATAAACAAAAAGACAGAGTCAGTATCCACCTAGGTAGGCAGTCTGCTCTGTGTAGTCATTCAAGGACTCAGATGGATGATGGCTCTGTTATATTCAGTATGTGGTTTCCAAAGATTCCTTGGGGGGTCTCATTACAGCTTATTAAGCTAAAAAACGTAGAGGGGCTCAGTGGAAGGTTCTTATGAGCCAAGTTTGGAGACAGGGTGCATAATTTCCTCTCCCATTCCATTGGTTAGAATTCAGTCACATGATCATACCCAGTTGCAAGGGAGGCTGGGACATATAGTCTAGCTGGGAAAAGAGGAGTATATGAATTTGAAGGGAGAGCTATCCATGTTGGCTACAGCTGAGCATCTCGACAAAACCATATTGGTACTGGTATCCCAGCAAGAAGGGTACATTGAATTGAAATAGCTATATATAGCCTCAATTGTGGTTATTTTAACAAAGTGACTTTTTGAAACTGGTCATTCAGTATAGTCTAAAAATATGGATGAGGACATTCTTCACTTCATTACGCAGTGTGCTTTCTAAGGAACACTAGGAAAAATGTCCCTTTGATCTCAATGCCAAAATAGTTGTGTTCCTCAAGTGAGAAGTTGTTTTGTTTCACCACCCAACCTTGGAAATATTATTTATTGTTTAACTCTCCAGTGTTGGCTTGGAAAGCTTAGATCCAATTTTATTTTTTCATTCAACTGATATTTACTGAGTATTTACTACAGGTCAAGCTTTGAGCCAGATACTGAGGATTTAAGAGAGAACAAAACAGACATGGCATGGCTCCTGCCCCTTGGAACTCACGCTCTAGATGAGGGTATGGGGGTGGAGGTGGAAATATATGATAAACAAATGCATGACTGCATAAGTGCAACAATACCAATAAATAAGGGACCAAAGTAAAATTAAAGAGTCAGGAACTGATTTTAAACACAGTGAGTAGGGCAAGAACTTCTCTGAAAAGGTAACATTTAAACTGCACCACACAAAAGTTGGCGTTCTTCTAGCAGGAGCTATAATTTGCACAAAAGCTTCAAGGTGGGACTGAGCTTGACACGATCAGGGGGATAGAAAGGAGGCCAGAGTGACAGGAGAGTAGCAAGTGAGGTAGGGAGAAAGGCATGAAATTGAAATGTGAGCCATACAGGACTTTTAGTTCAGGATAAAAAGTTCTGTTTCCATTCTAAATGCAATGGGAAGCCGTCAAAAGTTTTCAGGAGGAAAATGGTTGCTCCTGCTTGTGTTGTGAGATTACTTCTGCTGCAGCGTAGAACCATTGAAGGGGCATGGAAGGAGGGAGAACAGTCAGGCGATGGGTGTCATAAGTCTGGGAAAAAGCAGATGGTAGCTCAACCACAGCAAACCTCTGTATTCTGACAGGGAGCATGCATTCCTGGCTTGTTCCCAGGGAGAAGAGGAGACTCTGTGGTTTGTCTTTATTCTTATTTCCCTCCCCTTTCTTGGCCTGCTTTTCACTTGCGATCTTGTGTTGCATGTTAGAGACCCTTAAATCCTTTCTGGATATTCTATATAGTCCTAGAATCCTAGGACATAGGTCCTTCTTTGTTCCAAGAGGGATTCATTATATTGCCTAGAAAGAATAAATATTGTCTCTCAAGAGGTTTGGTGTTTTGGGGTAAATAAGAGAATTAAGTTGGGAAAACAGTTGGGACTTTTAGAGAAAGTGGATCCAGAAAATCCAAACTGCTACTAAGAACAATTTGTAAATGTAGGTCATGGAGCTCAGAAAGAAGTTTCTCTTCCATATTTCTCCTGGATTAAATGAGAGAGAGATACTGGGGAATTCTGTGGACCGTCAGGGAAGCCTCAAGTTTGGTGCTTATAAAGAGAGGAGTTACAATTGGGGAACCAAGGGGTAAACGTGGAGAGAGGGAAGTACGGCAGGAGACTGCTTCCTCAAAATCAGGATGGTTATGAGAGTGCTTTGGTTTGAACTTCAAGAACTTACTGGAAATGAATACTGTCATGCACACATGCGCACACAGCCATCTATTGAAAAGACATAGCAAATGTCTTTTGCAAGTGAGCTAGTGTCAAATTAAAGTTCTATTATCCTTGAATCTTCTAGGGGAAAAGAGGCATTGACTGCCCAGTGTGGGTATGGACAGGGAGTGAATATCCTGGCTGCTGTATCCATAATGAAAATGTACCGCTCCCCCCTTCAGGCCAGCCCTCCCAGCCAGTGCAGTTTCCTTCCAGCCCAGCCAATGCACCACACATGCTTGCTAACTCTGTCCGCTCTTTTAGGTCACTTACCCCAGATCTCTGTGTCTTCATTCTTCATATCATGTCGTGGCTCAGGCCTCTGGCTGGGCCTTTGGCAGTCTTAGGTACCCCATTTGACTCAGCTATCTTCCTGTTTTATTGAGCAGTGAGGTCATAATTTAATGACCTTAGACATAACATATAGGGAGTAAAATGTTTGTTAAATTTGATTACTTACTAATATTTTTAGAAAACTAACAATTTGTAGAGATATATGTTTGTATGCATGAAATATGGATGGATATATACATAGATAGATGTTGTAGGCGTAGAAATATACACACATATCAGAGTGTTTTCATGGAAAAGAGATCAATAATGCCTATTGTCTATTGGATACAAAGTAGCTGCAGCCTATGAAGAGGGGACTAAGGGAACAGGAGGGGACGAGTAAAGGAACTAGAGCTGACAAAGAGTAGAAGCAAAGATACCCACATATCTCCTACTTTTAGTGCAAAGCACGTCACTGTCAGATCCTGCCACTAGAATCCCCGTGGTTCTTTGCCGTTCTTCTCTTCTATAAACCTAGGCCAGGAGGGCCTTCATTCAATCCTCTTTCGTTTGTCAGGTTTGATACTCTTAAGGGGTCTCACTTTGGGATGCCTGGGTAGCTCAGTCGGTTAAGCGTCTGTCTTCAGCTTAGGTCCTCATCCCAGGGTCCTGGGATCGAGCCCCATGGCAGGCTCCCTGCTCAGCAGGGAGTCTGCTTCTCCCTCTGCCTCTGTCCCTCCCCTTACTCATGCTCTCTCCCTCTCTCTCTCACTCTCTCAAATAAATAAATAAAATCTTAAAAAAAAAAAAAAAGAGGTCTCACTTTGACTAACAGGCTGAAGAACTCCCATTGGCTTCTCTAAGGTTATCCCTCTAATTATTTTGGGAGTATCTGGTTGAAGCTAGATGCGCATTATTACAAACATGAAGAGAAGCAATAGTAATTAAAAGAACTTGGAGCTAGACTATGGGAGATCAAACTCAGTTCTCCCATTTACTCAATATATGACCTCCAGCAAATGGTCTACCCTCTAAGTGCCTTGGTTTCCCTATTTATAAAATGAGACCATTGAGTGTACCTACCTTCTAGGGTTGTCATGCAAGTTAATTGGGTTCATACACATAAGGCATTTGGAACTGCCCTGGCAATATTTAGACCTCTGTGTATGTTAGCCTGTATTACCGCTTTCCTCTCCAGCTAGGAATTACTACAGGTAGGAAGAGACTGGTCGTTCCATTCATTCCTCCTGATCACGCCTCTCCCACGCCAAGCCAGTGTGATGGAGTGTCCTACCCTAGAACAAGGATCTGAGGTGGTCAGGAAAGAAGACTGGAGTGAAATGTGTGGAGTGGCTGGCCTCTGGTTTAGGGTGAAGGACCAGGTGTTTCTTCACCCTCCTCCACCTGTAGGAAGAGCTAGTCTGACCTAGCCAAGTCTAGATGCAGTCTGGCCTGTGTCCATTTCCTTTCCATACTCAATTCATCTTTTATTACTCTCTGGGCAGTAGAAGGTGCTGAGTCTCATGGCCACCACTCATGTTTCTTGCTGTACATCCCAGCTTTATTTGCTAAGGAAAATGCTCAAGATTATTGGGCAGGTGATGAGGCAGGCTCAAGGCTAGGAAAAATCTTCCCCAAACACGATTGGAGCAAAATACCCTTGAACATTATACCCTCAGAAGGTTCCTCAAAAGTTAAGTGACGTTTTCGACTAAATGAACTTCCCTATCTGATTTCCTGGAAAAGCCAGATATTCAAAGAAATTGCATGGCCCTGGTGGCCCAAGAAGATCAGTAAATTCTCCCACTGAGTTCCTTCTCAGGTCTGAAAAATTACCTGCTGACATGGGAACGTGTTTGAAACTTGTGGGAAGAGACTGCCTCCAAATATTTGCCCTCCTACAAACTGACCACTGGCCCACTTGCCCTCCCACAACTAGGTCCTGAGTTGCAAAAACCACAGGTTGGTGGCTTCGTAAATGCCATTAAGCCAGGTGACTAGCCAGTCTGTTTTTCCATAGTATGTGTTACTGTAGTGGGACATGTGTCTTCAGATATATGCCCTTTGATCCAGAGATACCACTTACGGCAAGTTTTCCCAAGGATATAACCAGACAGGGGCCCAGAGCTCACTGGGTGGGGTGACTTATGGTGCCGTTGTTTTGTAATATCAACAATATTGGAAATAACCTAAGCGGCCATCAATAGTGACAGCTTAAATAAATTGTAATGTACCACAAAATGAAGTACTCCTCAGTCTTTACAAAAAATCATGGGATCTATAATTACTGACATGGAAAGGTGCTCACAATATCTTTGATGAGTAATAAAAGCAGTTCGATAAACAGCATCCTAATATAATGACGTGCATTAAAATTACCTTCTGAGGGTTTCAGAAGGGAGGGGGTGGGGGAATGGGATAGGCTCGTGATGGGTATTAAGGAGGGCACGTATCGCATGGTGCACTGGGTGTTATACGCAAGTAATGAATCATGGAACTTTACATCAAAAACCAGGGATGTACTGTATGGTGACTAACATAATACAATAATAATAAAAAAAGCTAAAAAAATAAAATAAAATTACATTCATATATATGTGTCCAGAGAACTATAGAAAATTGTATTTACCAAAATATTAGCAATTATCTCAGGTATGGGTATTTCGGTAATCTTTAGTTTTTTTAATTTAAAATATATTTTATAATGATACAATGTATCATTTTGCAATTTAAAAAACAAAGCTTTCTATATTTTAATTCTGAGGGGGGGAAATGAGCTAGGTTTTAATCATATTTTTACAAATACGATCTTGGGTTGACCATACCAAACAGGTAATAGCATAAGAATAAATAGCATCTATTGAGCACTTACTATGTGCTAACAGGACCTGTTCTAAGCACTCTTCGTGTCTCAAGCCATTTAATCCATACAACATTCAACATTTTAGATTTATCCCTATTTTACAGATAATGAAACAGGTACCAAGAGAGAAAGTCATTTGTTCAAGCTCCCACAACCGGTACAAGATGAAACAGAGAGTTGGGCAGAGGTCTCTGAACATGACTGCTGTGCTGCTGAATGTCCAGTTCACCTGCCCTTTATTTGCAGGGAGGCGTAGAGGTCTGAGAAGGAGCGAGCGGTGCTAGGAGTAGGACTCTGTCCTCTTCCACTGTTGTTCTGAACGCTCTTCAGCCTCCCCCTGGCCACCTGTTCACTTAACTCCTGTCGGCTTCAGTTTCCTCTTTTGTAAAACAAGACTTTTCAGACCTCCCAACTTAAAAATGACTGAGTCCCCTCTATACCATATGTGGACCTAGTAGCTATTTCTATTGTGGCTCTTATACTGCCCCCCACTGTCACCACCACCAACCTATCTCAGGATGAGAGACAGACTCCAGTGTCCCTCAGTGGGCAAGTTGTCAAGGCAGGCTAAAAGGTAGTGGGGTGTTTCTGTGCCTGCCTTTACCATCCTCTCCAATAATTCTGTTCATTTGTCATTCTCCCCACGGGACATGGGCTCTTCAAGGCAGAGACAATGTCTTGTGCATCGCCAGTGCCAAGAACATAACATTGTTTAATTAATAAACACCCTTCTTGGAGTGAAACTCTGGAAATTACAGCCATGTGGTCTTATGACTTCAGAGTAATAGTCAGGGAAAGCAATGCTTGTGTATTAATTTCTTTTAGTTTTCTGTTTTCTACCTCATCTGGCACCATGTTCAGAGTAGAAATGGTCATTAAGTAAAGAAGTCACTAATTTTTAACATGCCACTTATGCAGGAGACCCTCTTTTGTGTTAATTACCTAATTTAAGAAAGTATAATTTACTATCTACTAATTTTCTATATAAATTAGAAAATACCATTTACAAAACTCCTTCTATTAGTTTGGCATTTTCCCACCACCATTCAGAGCAGTCCAGTCACACAGCTAGTGCGGAGTGGAGTGCAAGCAGCTTTTCTGCTCTCTATGTCCACTGCTCTACTTTCCACATAGTGCCTCCCTCCACTGACTGATTCCTGTGGATTCTAAATCCCCACATGCCCCTAGGAGAGTACCTCATATTAGAGTGCTTGCATATTTCTCCCACGGGTAAGCTGAGGATCTCACAAAATCAGCTTTTCTTATAAGAAAAAATTGAAGAAGCACAGGCAGATACAAGGCACATATTGCAATGGCCACTGTTTGTTTTTGGGTTTTCATCTTCCTTTCCTCCCATTTACTCACTTTTCTTCACAAGGATGGCGGTGACCAAAGTAATCAAACCGTGGGATTCTCTAATGCTGAGCCATCAGTTAGGGCACGCTGGTGACATCAAAATCACCTGATCAAAGTTTCCCCCAAAATGTCTGTTTCTGCATCCCAACCATGGAGATTCTCAATCAGGAGGTCTGCCCAGGAGTGCCCAGGCACCTCTAGATGTTTAAAGTTCCCCAGGGGATTCTGATGTGCCACCAGTTTGGGAAAAACTGATCTGGGTCAGAGTCTCCTCAAAACATGAGTCAGCTGTCTTCTCCTGTCTGTGACTGCATTTAAAAAGATGAATCATCATTTCACTTTCTTTTTTTTTTTTTTAACTGAGTTGAAACCAAGAGACAATGTGAGAACTTCTTATTTCCTTTATCTGAGATTGAGTTCAGATGTCCTCTTCACTTCATCTAATCACTGCATCTTCTTCTAAAGATATTAAGGACAAAGGACATCAGTCCAGGACTTAGGAGAAAGATTCCCTCCTCCATTCAGTCCTGGGACCATGTTGTAGTCCTAATGAGCCATGATTAGGGAGTCCCTAGATGAAAGGGCTATATGATACTGTGATTTCTAAAAGAAATAGACATTTGGTCTTTGGTCTCTGTTTCTGGCACAGAGCTCCACAATCCCTTGGAATTTCCTAAGTGACAAGAGATATTTTTTTGTTATGTCAGTGAGGTGACTTTTGCATACACCTAAGTTTGGGGCTGGTTCCCAGGAGAACCAACCATGTGATTAGACGTTTGAAACTTATCGTCTTAACCCCCTGACCTCCTGGCAGGAGCGAGGTGTCAGAGGTTAAATCAATCACCAGTGGCCAGTGATTTCAACAATCATGCCAATGAATGAAGCCTCCACAAAAACCCAAAAGGAAAGGGTTCAAAGAGCTTCCAGGTTGGCGAATCAGAATGCTTCCACGTGCCACTGTGCTGGGCCCAAAGTCTACCAGGACAGGAGGGCCTTTGTTCAGGATCTCACCCTTTGTATCTCTTCATCTGGCTGTTGATTAGCATTTTTTTAATGTCCTTTTTAACAGGTCAGTAATCTAGTGAGTAAACGGGTTTCCTGAGCTCTGTGAGCCTCTTCAGGAAATTAACCAAACCCAGGGAGGGGTTGTGGGAACTTCTGATCAGTAACTTCTCCGTCAGAAGCCCAGGTAACAGTGTGGACTTGGGACTGGCACATGAAGTAGGGTCAGTCTTATAGGACTGAGCCCTTAACCTATGGAATCTGATATTATCTCTGGGTAGGTAGTGTCAGAATTGAGTTGAATCGTAGGACACCCAGCTGGTGTCCAAGCTGCTTGGTTGGTGTGGGAAAAACCCACCCTCAACACACACACTAAAACTGGGTGCAGCATTTCAGCCTGGCTCTGGGGAACCTTCCATCCTGAGTTACCAGGACCATACCAGATGCATCTTAGAGTGGGCCACGATGTCTGGGGCCGACAGTCTTGCCTCCCTCTGTCCTCCCAGAGATGAGCCAGGACCAGGAAACAAGAGAAACATTGGGATGCATGTAGATTATTTAGTTCCCTAGTTCTTCCTTGTCCTTCTGCCCTAAACCACCCTACAAATGAGGCCAGGCCTGTGTCAGCATACAGCAGAGAGGGGAATCTCGGGCTCATCTGTTCCTTTGTGTTATCAGAACTGTCTGGTGTAACACTTGAGCAAAAATCGTAATTCCACCAGCTATCTAGGCAAACGTGACGCTGGAACCACAGGCCAGACTGCAGAAGGGACCAGAACAAGGACCAGAGTTCAAGTCAGGGCTGTCTCTCCCTTCTCTGCTGCTTTCTTCCATACTCTCTGAGGAGCTTCCATGGGCCATGTGGCTGAAGTAGCCCTCTACCTCCCCACCCACCCTCCGTACCCCGCCTGTTGGGTAAAGAGTGAGCTTCACCGTATCGCAGTCCAGCTTCATAATTTGCAGGTCACTTATGACTCAGTTCAGTTCCAGGTCTTTTAACAACTTTTTGAGATATAATTCACATACCATACAATTCACCCATTTAAAGTGTACCATTCAGTGACTTTTTGTATATGAACAGAGCTGTGCAGCAATCACTACAATCAATTTTAAAGCATTCTCATCTACCCAAAATGAAACCCCATACCCTTTAGTCATCAGGCCTCCACAACTCCCCCCCCCCCCCCCCCCCCCCCCCCAGGCCCCCCCAACCCCCCCCCCCCCCGCCCCGGTTCCAGTCCTGGGCCACCGCTGACTATATTCTTTCTCTAGGGGTTATCTATTATGGACATTTCATATCCGTGGAATTATACAATATGTGATCTTTTGAGTCTGGCTTCTTTCACTGAGCATGACGTTGTCGAGGTTCATGCAGTGTAGACTGAGTACAGTACTTCATTCGCTTTTGAGGCTGAATGCTGTTCTACTGGATAGGCACACCAAAGTGGATTTATCCATTCATCAGCTGCTGGACAGCTGAGCTTGTGCCACTTGTGGCTATCATGAATAATGCTGCTAAAAACATTGGGGCACACATGTTTATATGGACGTGTATTTCATTTTTTCTTGGTTATATTCCTCTCTAGGAGAGCAGTGCTTGGTCATGTAGTCTAGGTTTCACATTTAAGGGAACTGCCAGAGCCCAGTCCCACTTGAAATTCCAGTCTCATATCCTTTTCAATCTTCCCTCTACTCCCAGAATAGGGTAAACATGTGGTTCAACTATCTTGCTGTAGGAGAGACAAATACCCCAGGGCTGGGTCTGGCTCAAGCCATCAAGTGTG
This sequence comes from Ailuropoda melanoleuca, assembly GCF_002007445.2. Taxonomy (NCBI): domain Eukaryota; kingdom Metazoa; phylum Chordata; class Mammalia; order Carnivora; family Ursidae; genus Ailuropoda; species Ailuropoda melanoleuca. The sequence continues at coordinate 19,187,778 of NC_048234.1, read as the reverse complement.
GTCTCTGAAATGGGCCTAGGACCCCTGTGCCTGAGGACACAGGTGCCATGGAGTCTTTGATGGTCACTGAGGGCTCCAGGGCCTGGGATGAAGGGTGTCCCCATTTTCTTCATCCCTGAAAACAACCTTGCAGCCCTTCCCACCCCCAGGCATGAGGTACTTCAGGGACCCTCCCTCCCACCTTCAGAAACACCAGGCAAGAAGCAGGTGTCACAGTTTATTAAGAGCTCTCTCAAACCTCAGGATATCCAGCATCCCTTACTTTCCCCCACAGATGAGAGGGGCAGAGAACGGTCCACACTCCCTTCAGGTCCCCAGACTGTCCTCCTTGTCTCTGGAATCCCTCTCTTGTATTTTACATTAGAAAGGCTAGTGGACCAGGTCAGCCTCTGCCACTTCTCCATTCTCCACCCTCGTTTCCCGGCCCTGTACCTCAGAGACTCCCCTTATTGCATCTGACCTTTGTGACTGCAGTAACTTTATTCTCCGGAAGGAGCTGTCTCCCAGGTATTTCAACCCTATGCAGTGACCTGGGGGGAGATGGCGTAGGAAGCGTCCTTCATCAGTAACTGACTTCAACCCATTCAACTTAAAATAAACCTCCCTTTTGTCTGAGTTGCTTTCAGGGAATGGGCCAAACCTTGATCTCTTTCCTTCTAAAAACAAACATCTGTCTCTGTTGCTCTGGCCAGAACACCCTTTGCACACCCTCCCTTTCCTCACATGAAGGCTAGGCCCTCCTTCACAGGCAGGGGTCAAGTGCGATCCATGCCACATGCGTGACTTTCTGTAGGATCACCAGAGGCTGATGTCCAGTCCCTGGGCTGATGATGAGTCAAGGAAGGACGGTTTTCAGGGTGGCCCCAGCTGATCTCCTCTCCCCTCTCTCTGCCTTCAGCTGCTTATGACATTCTCCATTTTCAAGAGAGGGGGCTAGCCATCGTTGTCTGTCATCACATTCCAGATAAACCCACATCCATACCTTGGTTGCTGACTTTGGGGAGGTTGCTAAGGCTGGTTCCAGATAACCTGCTGGCTCCTTGAGTTCTCACCTCTTCCTGGGCTCTTGATCTTTGCTCATTTCCCCCAAACCCTGGCTATACTTCCTTCTCACTCTTAGGCTGTGTTCTCTTATTTTGTTTTCTCTATAAGGTGAAGCACAGTGGGAAAGATTGGACTTGTTTTTTGGATCTACACTAGTTACTGCTGATTTAGCTCCTGCTATTTGACAAGGACTCTTCCAGGGACTTTCCATGAACATTTACATCACATCACATTACATTATATACATTGCATGTGGAGGAAGATATTTGGGGAAGAAAGGATAGAAGTGACTTCTGCCCTGCATTCACAAGGTGATCCTGGAGAAGATGCACAATCTCTCTTTGCATCAATCTTCCTTTCTACGAAATGAATGGATAGGGCCTCGTAGGCTGGGGGTGTACACTGGGGGGGTCGTGACCGTGCTTATCATATCGCAGTATTTATGACTAAATTCTAATTTTCCATTACCAAGTATCAGTGCAACAGGGAGTGGCCTGTATTCTACCTGCGCCTGCATGCACACACGTGCACACACACACAATTCACAGGATCTTCTATTATGAAGGGAACAACACTAAATGAAATAAATTGGAAACAGACATAAGCCCTTGGCCAAGTTCTTAAATGTGTTCTTGTTGCCCTTGGTTAGCCATTGAACTGTACCGTCCATGACTGATTTTTAAGGATTATTTCTATGTCTTCACAAAAGCCATTTGTGTCCATGGCAAGTTATTTAGGAAATAAGATATAAGTAAAAAGAAGGCACCTTTAAAAAATCACCTGCAAGTCCTCCGCCCAGAAACGCCACTGTTAACACTTTGGTATCTGTCCCGCTCGTGTTTTGTTGAGGCGTATGGATTTAGGAGGCAAGCGAATGTGCTGAGATACCAGTTTGAGTTTTATTTGGGTGCTGTTGTCAAAACACCCCAGCCTTTCCTGGTCTGAGGTGAGTCTGTTTTCCTAAACCTCAGTTGCACAGAGAAGAGCCCAGAGCAAAGAGTGGAGAAAAGCGGCAGAGAGAGAGGGGCTTAGACCAGACAGAGGAAGGCATACAGTGGGGAGTGTGGCTCCCTCCTCAAGACAAACAGGAGCTCCTTGGATGGTGTGGGGATCCTGAGAGCCACACAGGGGACAGACACATGCCCACTCCTCCGACTATCACTGTAGCTGGGGAAGAAGGTCAGGCAAGAGCAGGCATCTGCCCTGAAACCGTGTACCTGGAGTTGTGGGGGGAGAAGCAGGTCCCCAGGGGAGGGCTGGCTTCCCACAGACACAGCCCCATCCTTGGGGTCTAGGCAGCCAGTCCCATTTGTAGTCAATACAAGTTTCATTCCTTCTTGTTTGAGGGATTCAGTTAAAAGAAAAAGGGGCAAGGAGAATGCTGCTTTTTCAGAAGAAAACCAATTAAAGGCAAAGCATGGAGAGAGGACAAGAAAACATTAAAGAAATATGGCTAAGAAAGCAGGTCCCATCTGGGCTTCAGAGCCCTGTCCCTGCTCATCCCATCCATATGAGCCCAAGGGGACAAGGCCGTAGGAATGGGGTCGGTCACACAGACTTGCATTCAAACTGGCCTTTTCTTGCACCTGCTTTGAGTCTTACTACTGAAAAGCCTCACGATGTAGTGGGACCACAGAGGTCTAACTTCAAATTCAGCCATGCAACTGAGGAAGGATTGCTAGACCTTGACTCTTTCTTCATATATAAAATGGGCCTAATGGTGTCTAGACCACACATCGCTCCAAGAACGAAGTGGAGTACTGTAGTGGGTTAAATAGTGTTCCCCAAATATTTATGTCCACCTGCAGCCTCAGAATATGACCTTATTTGAAGTAGGGAATTTGCAGATGTAATTAATTAAGAGGAAGTCATCCTGGATTAGGGTGGGCAATAATCCAATGGCTGGTGTTCTTCTAAGAAGAGGAAAGGACATTCAAAGGTACACATAGGGAAGGTCATGTGAAGATGGAGACAGAGATTGGAGTGATCAGCTACAAGCCCAGAAGAATGCCAAGGCTTACCAGAATCTACCAGAAGCTGGGAAGAGGCAAGGGAGCCTTCATCCCTAAAGCCTTCAGAAGGAATGTGGCCTGATTTCACTTGTCTCTCGCCTCCAGAAATGTGAGAGAAGTGTGAGCATAGTGTCTGCTGTTTGAAGTCCCCCAGTCTGTGATAACTTCTGACTACAGCGCTGGGAAACTCACAAAGGTATCTGTGTAAGTTTCCAGGCACAGGGCGAGAACATGCTGGTGTTCTTTCCATCCCCTTCTCCTACCACTAAGCTTGTACCACCTTCCCCAGGGACACAGTTCAAGGGGTACCTGAGGGCAGAGAAGTCATGCTTAAAAGCAAAACCAAAACTTCCCAGTAGGCTGGGCTTCAGTCAGTTCCTCAGAGCCAGTTTTGGTTTTAATTACCCTCGTGTTACAAGGAAGCCTGAGCTGGATGGAGATGATAACTTTTCTTCCCTTGCTTCAAGTACCTTAGTGACAGCTTTTTGTGACCCACCCTCGTATGTCCCTCCGCCAGCCAGAAAGAGTCCTGGCTCAGAGCTACTGCTTGTTGTAGTGTTCAAGACAGTGACCTATGTTTATTTTGTTTTGTTTTGTTTTGGCTGTTTGCTGGCTTCTGTGAGGGGCTCTGACACAAGAGCAGCTGTTTGTTTTTGTATTTTCCTTTACGTCTTTCCCTGAGGAGTGGTGCTAAGTTCTGCTGTGAGTATCTAGTAGGTTGAGATTTTCTCCTACCTTGAGTTGGTGTTGCAGACGATGATGAGGCCGCCACGGTTGGGTAAGTGTGGGCAAACTTTCACTCCACATCACTGGGGGCAGGAGGAAATCTGCCTTGGCAATTACGCTCGGGCACACCAACAAGCTCATTTCTGGCGGTCTCCAAAATAGTGGGATTTCTCCTGCTTGCTCGTTACTTATTACTCGTGTTGGGAAGTTTAAGGAGATAATTTTTTTTTTCTGCACATAATAGATGTGCAGTGAAAAAAAATGAACTATCTTGAGATTGTCTTTCAGCTTAGAATTGGGGAGGGTTATTGGAACTTAAAAATTTGTGTCTTTTTTTTGTTGTTTTTACATTGGACATCTGTTTGTGGTTATCCCTATGGCAGGCAATCACCATTCTAGGCTAGCCAGTGTTTACAAGCTATGCTCTAAGAATAAGCTGTTAAAAGCACAGAACCACAACAACCAAAAACGCAACTACAATTAAATTAACTTACAATACTGGTAACCATGGTTTTTTTTTTTAAACATGATTCATTTAGAGCAAGGTTAGCTAAATGAGAGAAACCTGCAGCCACTGTTCTTTACTGTTCACTGCCTGGGTGCGTAGAGTAGAAAAGAGATGACTATGGATTCTTGTGGGAGAGGGTTGAAGTGAGCAGCTTGAGTAGAATTGCCTACAAATAAGGCCTCCGAACACTGAACTCCTATGGTTCTGTGGAACGGAATCACAGATATCCATTGACAAAATGCACAGCAAGGATAGTCAGTGTCAACGGTAATCAGACATAGTCTCAGGAGTCAAATGCCAATTGACTGGATGTTCTCCAAGCTCCTTTCCAAGCCTAAGAGTCAATGAATGGATGAACCATATTGCTCTTGTCTCTCAGAAGTGGTCTGTGAGTGTTCATCACCTGAACTCTCACTACCAGCAGCTCTTCCTTATCTGCAGCTTCCAGGTGTCTTCTCCCATATTTCTCTTGCGTGTGAACCTTTCCATTCAGCTGGAGCTCTTCCTGGGCAAGGACCACACCTTTTAGGTTCTCTCAGTCCCAAGTCCCAGGCACAGTGCATTGGCGCTCACTAGATGCTTGTTGAGTTGTAAATGACCTGATTTGATGAATCCATAGCTTGAATTCCCAGATGTGGGAAGTTTGTGGAATATTCGGGGGGCAAATGGGGGTTGATTTGAGGAGACAGTGCAAATGAACTCAGAGATAGTATTTCAGGTCATGCTTCCGAGTTCACTTGGTTTAAGATGCATGGGACAGAGTCCATAGATTGTTGTGTGACTTTTTATTCCACATAGCAGTGTCCAAATACAGCACGTGCCTTTACTGGGGCATACTTGAGTTACCCTGTAATGAGGCACCTGCAGCCTGACCTCCTCGTGCCACAACGTGCTCTTCTGCAGCAGGGCTCCCTGGATTTTGTTCCCCCAGTCTTTCATCAACCGACAGAATTCCAGGATGGATAAGGGAATCTGAAAGTTTATCCAGCCCAAGTCAGCTCAATGCCTTCCAGCCCTCTCTAACACCTCTAGGGGCTGGTTTCAAGTTCTTATTTGCCAGACCTCTATTATCAAACCCCCCTGCTTCTTGAAGTTTTCCTCCCTTGGCTCTGAGATACTACAGTGGGGGAGCTTCTCATACTCTTAGGACCATTTCTTCTTTGCCTTCTTCTCTGGTCTCTTACATCTGATCTCCTAATTGGGGGGCATTCATCAGAGTTCAGATCTTTTTTCTCTAACCTGTGTTTTTGTAGTCTCCCCCCAAGAGACTTAATTCATTCCCCAGTGTCAATTAACATTTGCATATTAGAATAACTTTATCATCTTTATCTCTATCACTGAATTGTGTCCCAAACATTAGACTTTCATTTTTCTTGAATTGTTTTAATTACTTCATGACTCAAACCCAATTCATTTCATAGAACCCAGCTCTAAAACTCAGCTCCTGATCTAGTATTTCCTTTGTCATTTCTGCAATGGCATCAGTATTGTCTTGATTGTCAGGTCGCAAAACCACAGTTCACTTGTTGCTTCTTCTTCTTTCCTGAATGGATAGTCACTTGTTAATTGCTTTGTCAATTGTTTTGTGCATTGCCTTGTAATAAGTTTCTCCTTCCTCAACCTTTCTTCCCTTTTCTGACCCTGAATCAGGGACTTCACCAAATATCTGGATTAACATCATGACACTCTGAGTGACTGGCATTCTGTCTCACTCCCTCAATTCTATACAGATAAAAACAAAACAAAACAAATCCCCACCAGCTTTAATCTATTTCAGACGCTCCTTTGGTATTGTCATTCACTTGTTGAGTAACTGTCACTATCTCCCCTGGCAGATCTACCTGGCATTAAGCCCTTGACATTTTTGTCTTGACCTGTATTTTCAGCATAGATATGCTACTCCCAGTCCCCCTCAACAAGCCCTGTGTATGTATGAACCTCTCTGAGATTACTTCTAACATTTCTGCAGGAGCCTCGAGAATAACTCCGTCTCTCCAAATCCCACTCATCTTGGAAGCGTCCTTCCACCAATCAACTTCCATGGTTTGGGCATTTTTATGCAAAACCTTTCACATCACTTCTTACTATTTTTCATGTGTACAGAATTTTAGCTTTCTGACTACATTATCATGTCTTCAAGGGCAGGAACCCTTTCTTACATGAATCCTTTTCTTGGTTCCCCACTTTGATTTGAATTGGTTCCCTAATTCAAAGGCTTGCAAAAAGTGGGAGCATAGTATTTATTGGCTAAAAAGTTGAGATGCAATTTGAATTTAAGTTAAACTTGAACTGAGACTAAATAGACTAATGTTTCCTAATGCCTAGCTCAGAGACCATGCCATCAAGACAAGCAGCTTCCCCAGTGACCTGGGAGAGAGAAAAGGCAGGGCAACAATCTGAGCAAGACTCCTCACCAACCTAAAAAGAGTAGCCTTTGCTTCTTCTCTTTCTCAAGCCTGAGAACTTGTGACTGAGAGGCCCTTCATGACTCTTTGTAGAGCCACCAGAAAATGTTCTCGAATCTTATATCCTATGCTGTTCTGCTCCGTTTCATACCATGAGGACGCCTCAACTGCTGGGGTGGGTTCATAGGCAGAATTGTTAAGAATTACCCAAAAATTCATTAAGAATTATCCAGAAATTAAGAAATTCAGCTGAACTGATCATGTGATTGAAAACTGGCTTCTTCTGCTCATGTTCCAATGTATCCCTTAGAGGGTAGCTTGCCTGAGAACACATGGCTGCAATGAGCATCCCCTGCCTGATGGAAGCTCCAGCACAAGCAAACTCCTGTGTAAGGAATATACAATTAAGATAAAAATGAAAAGCCACACAGGCCTGGACAGTAAGATCCTTATATCCAAACAAAGGTGAATTTTAAAAGGGGAGACTGAAGAGGAGCCATGGTTGTTTGAACCCATTTCATTTCATCTCATGGAGAAGAGTCATCTCTATAGTCTCTTGGCCAAAGGAGAGCCTTACATACATCCTTGAGTTAATTAATTTTGGCAACATACTCAAGTTCTCCAAATAAACTCTTTCAGGTTTTGCCAGCCTGAATATGAAAGAGTTCATACTTTCCTAATATTGAAGGTTCCCAGAACCTGCTCTTTCAGAAAATGTCATTTTCCGAAGGCACCCAGAGGGCAAAGATTTCATTGAGATGGACTGGCCTTTTGAGAGGTTGCTGAGGTTGAGGTACCTATGAGAGATGTACCTCGATGTTGAGGCACCTTCATGAGAGAGGTTGAGAGGCTTGAGGTACCTATGAGAACATTCTCTGGGGAAACAATCTTGTAAATAATCTTACTAAAGAGATATCCTTTTAACCTCCCATCTCTTATGGAAACGCTTCCTTCTACCTGCACCTTTGCTTAAGCAATTCCAGGGGTGATGATGTCCCCACCCCATTAGCAGCCCATTCTGCTGTCAGTGACTTAAACTGATGAAAATTTCTTTCTTATTTGGGGCCAAAATTATTAACCAAATTAAGTTTTTTGTTTCTCCAATAGAGAAAGGAATCAGCTGGGCGGCCAGTAGTCTTAGAGTATGATGCTAAATTGCCACGCATGCTACTCATTCATCTGTCCATTCAGGGAACAGTCATAATTGGTTATAAAGAGTTATAAACAGCCATGAAACACACACACACATATGCACAAACACACAAAGATGAGATCGGGCCTGTTCAGGGTGGTATGGCTGTAGACCAAACACACACAAACAAAAAGAAAATTGTTATAAGGACCTGACACAGTTCAAAGAACTCTTGTTCTAGCATGAAAGACAGATGTGTAACCAATTACTATACCAGTAAGGAGGTTAGTGCTAACTCTAGTTAATAGGAGATAACAATTGAGGCAGGAGGAACAGCTTAGAGCAGTTAGGAAAGGCTTATCTCCTTGTGTTGAAGGCAGAATATAAGGCCACTTAAGGAAATATTTATGACCCAGGACAGTTTCTTTGAGCTCAAGTAGAAACTGAGACAGAGGGAAGGTAAGATTAAACAAAATAAAAGGAAATCAGATGTGAGAGATTAGAATCTCAGAGCACCTGTGAAGACCTAGTCATGGAAAACACATGTATTATTTCTGTGGCTAAGACAGGAGGGACCAGATCACAGAAGGCTGTGTAGCCCATGTGAAGGAGAACTTGACCTTATAAATCATGGGAGCTATTGAAGTCTAAGCAGGGGCGTCATGATCACATCTGATAATTCTGTGTTCAGGAGATTCTTCTGCCTACCAGGTAAAAGACTAATTCATTCAACCAGTATAATTGGAGTGCCAGCTTCCTACCAAACACAGTTTTAGGGACTGAAGGATATTAGGAAGCCAAACAAAGATCTCTGTCCTTTTAGTGATTATGTTCTTATGGAAGACGGCAGCTGATAATCCAATAAAAACAAATGAGTACATTATATGGTATGTTAGATGGTAATGAGTGTTTTGGAAAACTGAAATAGTAAGGAGAGTTGGGAATGCTGGAGAGGTGGTGCCCTTGCGATTCTGCATGAGGCAGTCTCACCAGAAAGAGCAAGGAAAGTCTCTGGATATAGGCAAGTGTACACTGGAAGCAAGGTCAGCCCTTGGGGCAATGGATCTGGGGAAGAAGCCCCACAGGCCTGGGAGCAGGCTTAGGGCCATTTAGAGAATTCCAGAATCCCAAGAACCCAAATTGTAATGGGTGGTAGGTCAAGAGCTCCAGAGGACGCTCTTAACTCTCTGCAAACACCTCACACTGCAGGGAGAGGCATGGCCACTCTTGGGTCCTCTAAAGCATGGGACTCAAGGCAGATGTCCCCCTTGCTTGGGCTACTAGACAGACGTAGGATTTTATTCTCAGTGAAATGTTGAGCCATCAAAGGATTTTGAGCAGGATGCTCTGCTACAGTATAAGGAGGAATGACAAGAGGCCGAATTAGGGCGATAGCAGTGGGTGGTAGAAAGAAGTATCATCATCCAGAAGTATCCTGATACAGAATTAACAGGACTGGGAGATGGACTAAATTGGCAAGATAAGAGATATAGAGGTTTAAGATGACACCCCCAAGATTCTGGCTTGAGGTGGGTATGATTATTATTGGCACTGTAGGAAAATGAGGCACAAGGAGTTTTAATAAAGTGCCCAGTGTCTTAGAGGCACTTTATTTCTAGGCCCAGGATTTGAGATCAGATGTGTCTGACTTTAGAGTGTGAGATCTTATCCATTGCATGGAAGATACTATCCCTAGAAGGAAGAAGGCGGCTGGTTGGAAAGTACCTTTGTAGCAGCATCTATCTCTCTGTTGGCCAAAGGAGGCAGTGTACAAGGAAAGTCCCCTCGGGTGGGCAAGGAAGAAAGGGAAGTTACAGCCATAGGTGGGTGAGCCAGGCAGCCTTTCTGTTGCCAGAGCACGTTACACGCTATCGTTTTGAGCTCCAGAAATAAGGATGCTGGGCAACTGCCACATTAAGATGATACCTTGTCTGGGTACATTTGGATTTTCAATAAGGAAGAGGGTCTTCACGTCCAGCTAAGGTCCAGCATTTCCCTATGGAAAGCACTTGATGGAGCTCCCAGTTGTTGCCTGCTAATATGTCCCTCCCTAAAAAAGAGAACAAGACTACTGCCCACTAAGGACCTCACAGTCCCTTCTAGCTACTGCGTCATTGCTTGCTCCCTTTATAGCACTCTTCCTGAAGTGTTGCCTATATTCCATTGGCTCTGCATCCTTACTCTTATTTTCTCTTCACTTTACACAGGGTTTCATTTGCACTAAATCCCCCGATGTCCTGCTTGGCGGGCTCACTCATGACCTCCACACTGCTGATGCCAACCCTCAGCAGCACTTGGCTCAGCTGAGCACTCCCTCCTTGTAGCACTGTGTTTTAAACTCTAGCTTTCATTGTAATTGAAGTATGGCAAGGCCAACAGATCAGGAGATAACTGCTATTGAAAAAAAATAGCTTGTCGTGTTCTCGGATCCTGAGAGAAGGAGACATGTCACACTGCAGGGGCCACACAGGGAAGCACCAGGGTCAGACAGGAGGCAGAGCAGAAGGAGAAATGTGGCCTGAAGTCTTTATTGTGGTTTCCACAAGAAGGAATGGGCAACGCAGGGTAAGCAGGCTTCCATTGTCTAGTTTGAAATAGTTCATAAGGATTTGGAACATAGGGGCTGTCCCTTGTTGTGTGGTACCTGGCCCTAGGGTGGTTAGGGTAGTAAAAGAGGTGGTTGGAATTAGGGGTTCTGGGTTGCTTCATTTGCAATGAAAGGCCTCCCCTGGGTGAGTTGTTTACTATCTCTAGGAACTGGCTAATCCTGGGAGGGGCAGTCCCTGCAGGATCAGCAAGCATCAGACATCAAAGCATCAGAAAACAGAAAATAAAATACATGATTAATTTGCCTTTTTGCCCTTCCCCTCAATCTTCTTTGCTATTGCCCTCCCTCCCAGAGATCCCTAAATGTTGAACTGCCCCACATCTCAATCCTTGGACACTTTTTCTCCCATGTGTCTCTCGTGGTAATGTCATGCAGCCCCCTGGCATTAAGTAACATGTAGCCATTGAGGACTCCCACATTTATCTGTACTCCAAACTCTGGACTATCTGTTATCCAACTGCTTACTAAACATCTTCATGTGGATGTCTAGTTGGCATCTCAAACCACATACCTGCCAAACATAGACTGATTTCTGCTCCTTAATCTGTTTTACTCCATCTTCTCCAGTTTAAAATTAGCACTTCCATTGCCCTAATGCCTCAAGCTTCAAATCTGGAAATTTTCCTGGATTTCTCTATTTTTGTCAAACTGCATATCCAACCTGACAGCAAACCCCATAAGTTCTTATTTGAAAAGATAGGAGACCTAAGTAAATGGAAAGACATGCTACTTTCCTATTTGGAAGGCTCAGTATCATTAAGAGAGCTAATTACCCCAATGGGCCTACAGATTCAGTGCAACTCCTATCGAGAGTCCAGCTGTCTTTTTTGATGTGTATTAATGGACAAGCTGATCCTAAAATTCATATGGACATGTAAGGGAGCCAGAATAGCCACAGACCCTGCAGCTCAATCTTCTGTAAAGGAAGCCTATCAGCTAATCTATATGGCTACAGTCTGAGGGCCAGGCTTTGAATGAACACACTTCTAGGGTCTGGTATAATTCTTTCCAGGGACCTTGGAAGGCTGGTGCTCTTTGTACACTCATCCTCTGACTCACTCCAGAGCACCAGTATTTCCTGGTAGGGAGCCTTGCAGGTGTCTGGTGTACCGGTTTTTGCAGCATCTGCCCAGGGGACTCCCCACCCCTACGTCATTGGCCTCTTTTGGCCAGGGGCTTGAATTACTCCTTTCCACGGGACTGTGAGAATCAGAGATGTCTGTGCACCCAGAGCACTGAATAGACAGCACACTGATGTACACACCCCAGTCTCTCTGTGAGGGAAGCCTCTTTGCTTCTCCTAGAGCTTCAGCCTGAGTGGAAGTCTTAAGGTCTTGCACACATTTAGTGGCCTACAAAGCTGCTCTCAAGGAATATAGGCTGTGGACGCCATCTTGGTGCTCGCCCTCTGCCTTGCTTCCACTCACCAGTATGATCCAGCAGAAAGCTTATATAGTCATCTGGAACCCAGATTTTTGTGCCTGCCACCCAGAGAACACCTCCAGATTGCCTGGCCTTGGTGGCTGGATTACTTCCAGCCCACAGGACTGTATTATTTGCATACTTTCACAAGCTGCTGCCTAAGGATCTGACTTCCAACCAACCTGAATCTAGGTGCAAAGATCCTCCCCTTCGGGCTACTGACAGGTCTTGGCACATCCTCTACTCCTGGGAGCTATTAAAGACAGAATTGACTGCTTGGACAAGCACAAAGGTTTGCAAGACAACTAAGAGCTGAGGCAGGGTTGAATATCAAGTTTCATCTCCTACATAAGACCAATCTTCAAGACTGGGAGACGTAGTTGTTTCATCTGCTGCATAGAAACACAGAGAGTCAGGCAAAATGAAGAAACTGAGGAATATATTCCAAAGTCTTCAATAAATAGCATTGGAAATATTGGACAGCCACACACAAAAGAATGAAACTGGACCACTCTCTTACACCATACACAGAAATTAACTCAAAATGGATTAAAGACTTGAATATAAGATGTGAAACCAAAAAAGTCCTAAAAGAAAACCTAGGCGATGAGCTCTTTGACATTGGACTTGGTGATGATTTTTGAATCTGACACCAAAAGCAAAAACACAAAAGCAAAAATTAAAAGTTGGGACTGTGTCAAGCTAAAAAGCTTCTGCACAGCAAAAGAAATCATCGATAAAATTAAGTCAACCTACTGAATGGGAGAAAAGATTTGCAAATCATATATCTGATAAAGGGTTAATATCCAAAATACCTAAAGAACTCATACAACTCGATAGTAACACACACACACACACACACACACACACACACACACACACACACAGTCAGTATAAAAATGGGTAGAGGATCTGAATAGACATTTTTCAAAACAAGACATACAAATAACCAAAAGGTACATGAAAAGATGCTCAACATCAGTAATCATCAGGGAAATGCAAGTTAAAACCACCATGAGATACCACCTCACACTTGTTAAGACTGGCTAGTACCAAAAAGACAAGAAATAACGAGTGTTGGCGACGATGTGGAGAAAAGGAGACCCTTGTGCACATTGGTGGGATTCTAAGTTGATATAGCTACTGTGGAAAACAGTGTGGAGGTTCCTTAAAAAAATGATAAATACTACCATGTGATCCAGCAATTCCACTTCTGGGACTTCTGGAATACACACACACAGGTTGATTCATATAAGATATGAATCTTGATATAAGATGAATCAACGTGTGTGTGTGTGTGTGTGTGTGTAATGGAATATTACTCAGCCAAAAAAAAGAATGAAATTTTGCCATTTGCAACAACATGGATGGACCTCAAAGGGATTATTATATTAAGCGAAATAACTCAGAGAAAGATGAATACTGTGTGGTTTCACTTACATATGGAATCTAAAACAAACAAGCAAACAAAGCTCATAGATACAGAGAACAGATTGGTGGTTGCCAGAGGTAAGGGTTTAGTGAGTGGGAGAAATGGGTAAACTGGTTTTGTTTTATTTTTAGCTTTAAAAAAATTGAAAAAAAAAAAGACTTCATAGGGAAAGGCTAATTGCATGTTTGGGCAGCAAAGTCATGAAATCAGCTTAAGGCATTTTGTACAGAAAGCAAACAAACTTCCCAAGATTAATAGGATTGTGTGAAAAGGAAACAGAGGCTACCTTGAAGGGACTTCCAGTGGCTAAAATTATTATTTAGGTTATAAAAGAACAATTATTGGGGCCCCTGGGTGGCTCAGTTGGTTAAGCGACTGCCTTTGGCTCAGGTCATGATCTCAGGGTCCTGGGATCGAGTCCCACATAGGGCTCTTTGCTCAGCGGGGAGAATGCTTCTCCCTCTCCTTCTGCCCACCACTCCCCCGGCTTGTGCTCTCTCTCTCTGTCAAATAAATAAATAAAATCTTTTTTAAAAAAGAACAATCATTATTTTTTTTAAAAGCCCTCAAAATGGATCAAAGACCTAGATATAAGAACTAAAGCTATAAAATACTCAGAAGAAAACATAGATGTAAATCTTCACAACCTTGGATTTGGCACTGGTTTCTTAGATATGACACCTAAAACATAAGCAATAAAAGAGAAAATAAATAAATTGGACTTCATCCCCAGAATTAAATGAATTTGTGCTTTAAAATTAAATTAAAATATTTGTGCTTCAAAAAACACTATGAAGAAACTGAAAAGGCAATTTGCAGAACGAGAGAAAGCATTTGCACATTATATATTTGATAAACGCTTTGGCAGTTTTTCAAAAAGTTAAGCATAGAGTTACCATTTAACCAAGCAATCCCACTCCTACATATCCAAGATAATTGAAAACATGCCTACACAAAAACTTGTACATGAATGTCCATAGCAGCATTATTCTAAAAGCCAACAAGTAGAAACAACCCAAATGTCCATCAACTGATGAATAGGATAAACAAGATGAGGTATATTCATACAATGAATTATTATTCAATCATGAAAAGAGATCAAGTACTGATATGTACTACAACATAAATGAATCTTGGAAATACTAAGCTCAGTGAAAGAAGCTAGATTCAAAAGGTTACATAGTGTATGATTCCATTTTTATGAAATATCCAGAATAAGCAAAACAATAGAGACAGAAAGTATATTGGTGGTTGCCAGAGACTGGAAGGAGAGGGAAGGGGAATTGGGAAGTTTCTTTCAATGGGTAGTACGTTCCTTTTTGGGGTAATGAAAATGATCCAGAATTAGATAATGGTGTGGGTTTCACAATTCTGTGAATATACTGAAAACCACTGAATTGTACCACTGAATTGTCTGTGTTTTAAGTATATATATACACACACATATGCACACACACGCACACACACACACACATTCTTTATTGTATGTCAATTATACTTCAATAAGGCTGCTGGAAAAATAAATTTAAAGATCAAATATATATTTGTGTATAATATATATTTGTGTATAACATATACCTTCCTGCAGACCACTTCTCACCTCTACCAGCACCACCACTCGATCCAAACCATCGTCTCTTTGACATCCTTCTAATCTTGTCCAACCAACTGTCCTTCCGGAGAGTCTACTGTCTACACCAAAGCTGAGTCCTCTTTTGGAAATGTAATGAGATCATGTGGTTCACCCAATCCAGATCCTCTGTGGGCTTTCCATCCCACTGTGAGCAGCGTATGACTTAGATGTATGGCTCCAACCAATTTTCCTTGGAGAAATGGTTCCACTGCTGATAAAATTTTGAAAGCCCCTTTGAGGACACAGTTGCTCACAGTGATATATCCTGTCCCTTTTGCCTTGACCACGAGAAGTCTTTGGATGGGAGAAAGCCTGGGAACAAAGGTAGAAGCATAGGAGGTGTGGCGGAACCAAGGTCGGGCACCCACTCAGTGGAGCCAGTTCTGTGCTCTCCCTGTCTAAACTTCTTAGTAACAGGTAGTTCCAATAATGGGCAAACTCCACCACAACACTCAAAAGAACTCGACACTTTCCTATCCAGGCAAATATCAAGTGTTTGTTGAGAATCTAGCTCTGTTCAACTGAGCACTGTCCTTGAGTATCTGACTCCCAGAGTTCAAGTCCACCTGAAGAAGTTGGTGTGCATTATTCATTTGACAATCATTTGATTTTCAAGGATCCACTACTGAAAAAACTATGGGAGGCTTTGTGGAAGAGACAAAGGGGCTCAGATAATCACAAAGGGGTTCAGTGTGGGTGATTCATGAGAACTGGTTCATAGTCAGAAGAGGAAGAAGAGCTTCTAATTTGGATTGATAAAGATCACCTTGCTTCCTCTTACCTTGTCTCCCTTCTCCTCCAGGCAATCAACTTTTAACTTCTCTTCCAGGGACTTGTTTACACATCATCTCCCTGTTTTCAGGAACAAGCAAATCACCAAATTACAAGACCCAGCAAAACTGCAGGAGGCTCTGAGACTTTCAATTGTTTATTTCAGATCGGGTACAGACCATGTTCCTCCTTCTGCTAATTTTGAGCCTGGGAATGCAGCTTCATCAGACAGCAGGTAAGAAAGGGCAAAAGGAGGGGGTTGAGGAAGACAAGTAAGCAGTTGCCCCTAGCTGAAGCCAATGATGAGAATGGGGGTCCTCAGGCTGAGGGCTTTCTTTGAGAGGAAGTGTGATTACTCTCTGTTACATGCACAGTAAAGAGAATGGTGCCCAGGGTGGCCTGTGCTTGCCCATGTCCCTGTCTTACAGAAACAATAACCATTTGACAGATGAGGAAACTGGAATTCAGAAAAGTTAATTAATTTACCCGAGATTACGCAGTCAGTAGGCGGCACAGGCAAGCTTCCTACACAACTAATGTCCTTTCTACCTTACTGTGCTATGGTGATGATGATAATCGAGCATGGCAGACAACCCCTAATCTTACCACTTTGGAATGGGGTTTTGGAATTAAGTTTGATTATAGACATATATTGAATGTTGATACTGGACGTTCACAAAACCAAAAAGTATGTATGATGAATTATGCTTAAAAATTAACTAAAAGGAAAGTAAAAACATTGTATCTTGCTTTTTCCTCAAATTTAGAATTCTTCTCCGCTTTTCACTATACATTATGCAGACAGTATCAGTTCAAACAAATATTAATTACCTCCCTAAATTGGACTGCCTTCTCCTCAGGGGTATTTTTTTGGTAAGTCTTATAATTTCATGTCTCCCTAATTAAGGAGTTTTAACTTCAAAGGTTTCTCATAGAGGCTACCTGAGGGGGAAAATGTAACAAAAGGATCTGAGGACTGATAAGAATGCTTACTTCTGGGGAGGGGAGGCTATCTGGGATGAGGATTAAAAAAGGACAATCTTAACTATTATGTTTCCCAGGTGTTCTTTTTTTAACAAGAAGTATGCATTTACTTGTATATTAAAAGAAGTATTATACCCTTACTTGTCTATTAAAAGAAATATACAAGAAGTTTTACTTGTATGATAAAAATATAAATTTTAAAATATAAGGACTCTTTTTAAAAGAATGCTTTAAAACACCTCTGAACGCACCAGGAGATACCATCCGGTGCCTGAGGACAGCCACGGCTATCAGGGCAGCCGCACTGATGGCCTCATTCCCCTCACTGTGCTTGTTCACCCCTAAACTTGCACTCTCTTTGAGAACGAAAAAAGATAACAGGAATTGAATCAATATAATTCTTTATTACCCTCTCTACGTAAATTTTTATTTTTTAAATTTTAAAAAGAATGCTTATAGCAGCATTGTTAGTTCTTTTTTTTTTTTTTTTAAGATTTTATTTATTTATTCGACAGAGAGAGAGACAGCCAGCTAGAGAGGGAACACAAGCAGGGGGAGTGGGAAAGGAAGAAGCAGGCTCATAGCAGAGGAGCCTGATGTGGGGCTCGATCCCATAATGCCGGGATCACGCCCTGAGCCGAAGGCAGACGCTTAACCGCTGTGCCACCCAGGCGCCCCAGCATTGTTAGTTCTTAAAAAAAAAAAAAAAAA
>NC_048234.1:19123936-19168390 GCF_002007445.2 Ailuropoda melanoleuca | reverse complement strand
CTGAAGTGTTGCCTATATTCCATTGGCTCTGCATCCTTACTCTTATTTTCTCTTCACTTTACACAGGGTTTCATTTGCACTAAATCCCCCGATGTCCTGCTTGGCGGGCTCACTCATGACCTCCACACTGCTGATGCCAACCCTCAGCAGCACTTGGCTCAGCTGAGCACTCCCTCCTTGTAGCACTGTGTTTTAAACTCTAGCTTTCATTGTAATTGAAGTATGGCAAGGCCAACAGATCAGGAGATAACTGCTATTGAAAAAAAATAGCTTGTCGTGTTCTCGGATCCTGAGAGAAGGAGACATGTCACACTGCAGGGGCCACACAGGGAAGCACCAGGGTCAGACAGGAGGCAGAGCAGAAGGGGAAATGTGGCCAGAAGTCTTTATTGTGGTTTCCACAAGAAGGAATGGGCAGCGCAGGGTAAGCAGGCTTCCATTGTCTAGTTTGAAATAGTTCATAAGGATTTGGAACATAGGGGCTGTCCCTTGTTGTGTGGTACCTGGCCCTAGGGTGGTTAGGGTAGTAAAAGAGGTGGTTGGAATTAGGGGTTCTGGGTTGCTTCATTTGCAATGAAAGGCCTCCCCTGGGTGAGTTGTTTACTATCTCTAGGAACTGGCTAATCCTGGGAGGGGCAGTCCCTGCAGGATCAGCAAGCATCAGACATCAAAGCATCAGAAAACAGAAAATAAAATACATGATTAATTTGCCTTTTTGCCCTTCCCCTCAATCTTCTTTGCTATTGCCCTCCCTCCCAGAGATCCCTAAATGTTGAACTGCCCCACATCTCAATCCTTGGACACTTTTTCTCCCATGTGTCTCTCGTGGTAATGTCATGCAGCCCCCTGGCATTAAGTAACATGTAGCCATTGAGGACTCCCACATTTATCTGTACTCCAAACTCTGGACTATCTGTTATCCAACTGCTTACTAAACATCTTCATGTGGATGTCTAGTTGGCATCTCAAACCACATACCTGCCAAACATAGACTGATTTCTGCTCCTTAATCTGTTTTACTCCATCTTCTCCAGTTTAAAATTAGCACTTCCATTGCCCTAATGCCTCAAGCTTCAAATCTGGAAATTTTCCTGGATTTCTCTATTTTTGTCAAACTGCATATCCAACCTGACAGCAAACCCCATAAGTTCTTATTTGAAAAGATAGGAGACCTAAGTAAATGGAAAGACATGCTACTTTCCTATTTGGAAGGCTCAGTATCATTAAGAGAGCTAATTACCCCAATGGGCCTACAGATTCAGTGCAATTCCTATCGAGAGTCCAGCTGTCTTTTTTGATGTGTGTTAATGGACAAGCTGATCCTAAAATTCATATGGACATGTAAGGGAGCCAGAATAGCCACAGACCCTGCAGCTCAATCTTTCTGTAAAGGAAGCCTATCAGCTAATCTATATGGCTACAGTCTGAGGGCCAGGCTTTGAATGAACACACTTCTAGGGGCTGGTATAATTCTTTCCAGGGACCTTGGAAGGCTGGTGCTCTTTGTACACTCATCCTCTGACTCACTCCAGAGCACCAGTATTTCCTGGTAGGGAGCCTTGCAGGTGTCTGGTGTACCGGTTTTTGCAGCATCTGCCCAGGGGACTCCCCACCCCTACGTCATTGGCCTCTTTTGGCCAGGGGCTTGAATTACTCCTTTCCACGGGACTGTGAGAATCAGAGATGTCTGTTGGCAGGCTTCTGCACCCAGAGCACTGAATAGACAGCACACTGATGTACACACCCCAGTCTCTCTGTGAGGGAAGCCTCTTTGCTTCTCCTAGAGCTTCAGCCTGAGTNCTCCTATCGAGAGTCCAGCTGTCTTTTTTGATGTGTATTAATGGACAAGCTGATCCTAAAATTCATATGGACATGTAAGGGAGCCAGAATAGCCACAGACCCTGCAGCTCAATCTTCTGTAAAGGAAGCCTATCAGCTAATCTATATGGCTACAGTCTGAGGGCCAGGCTTTGAATGAACACACTTCTAGGGTCTGGTATAATTCTTTCCAGGGACCTTGGAAGGCTGGTGCTCTTTGTACACTCATCCTCTGACTCACTCCAGAGCACCAGTATTTCCTGGTAGGGAGCCTTGCAGGTGTCTGGTGTACCGGTTTTTGCAGCATCTGCCCAGGGGACTCCCCACCCCTACGTCATTGGCCTCTTTTGGCCAGGGGCTTGAATTACTCCTTTCCACGGGACTGTGAGAATCAGAGATGTCTGTGCACCCAGAGCACTGAATAGACAGCACACTGATGTACACACCCCAGTCTCTCTGTGAGGGAAGCCTCTTTGCTTCTCCTAGAGCTTCAGCCTGAGTGGAAGTCTTAAGGTCTTGCACACATTTAGTGGCCTACAAAGCTGCTCTCAAGGAATATAGGCTGTGGACGCCATCTTGGTGCTCGCCCTCTGCCTTGCTTCCACTCACCAGTATGATCCAGCAGAAAGCTTATATAGTCATCTGGAACCCAGATTTTTGTGCCTGCCACCCAGAGAACACCTCCAGATTGCCTGGCCTTGGTGGCTGGATTACTTCCAGCCCACAGGACTGTATTATTTGCATACTTTCACAAGCTGCTGCCTAAGGATCTGACTTCCAACCAACCTGAATCTAGGTGCAAAGATCCTCCCCTTCGGGCTACTGACAGGTCTTGGCACATCCTCTACTCCTGGGAGCTATTAAAGACAGAATTGACTGCTTGGACAAGCACAAAGGTTTGCAAGACAACTAAGAGCTGAGGCAGGGTTGAATATCAAGTTTCATCTCCTACATAAGACCAATCTTCAAGACTGGGAGACGTAGTTGTTTCATCTGCTGCATAGAAACACAGAGAGTCAGGCAAAATGAAGAAACTGAGGAATATATTCCAAAGTCTTCAATAAATAGCATTGGAAATATTGGACAGCCACACACAAAAGAATGAAACTGGACCACTCTCTTACACCATACACAGAAATTAACTCAAAATGGATTAAAGACTTGAATATAAGATGTGAAACCAAAAAAGTCCTAAAAGAAAACCTAGGCGATGAGCTCTTTGACATTGGACTTGGTGATGATTTTTTAATCTGACACCAAAAGCAAAAACACNGGAAGTCTTAAGGTCTTGCACACATTTAGTGGCCTACAAAGCTGCTCTCAAGGAATATAGGCTGTGGACGCCATCTTGGTGCTCGCCCTCTGCCTTGCTTCCACTCACCAGTATGATCCAGCAGAAAGCTTATATAGTCATCTGGAACCCAGATTTTTGTGCCTGCCACCCAGAGAACACCTCCAGATTGCCTGGCCTTGGTGGCTGGATTACTTCCAGCCCACAGGACTGTATTATTTGCATACTTTCACAAGCTGCTGCCTAAGGATCTGACTTCCAACCAACCTGAATCTAGGTGCAAAGATCCTCCCCTTCGGGCTACTGACAGGTCTTGGCACATCCTCTACTCCTGGGAGCTATTAAAGACAGAATTGACTGCTTGGACAAGCACAAAGGTTTGCAAGACAACTAAGAGCTGAGGCAGGGTTGAATATCAAGTTTCATCTCCTACATAAGACCAATCTTCAAGACTGGGAGACGTAGTTGTTTCATCTGCTGCATAGAAACACAGAGAGTCAGGCAAAATGAAGAAACTGAGGAATATATTCCAAAGTCTTCAATAAATAGCATTGGAAATATTGGACAGCCACACACAAAAGAATGAAACTGGACCACTCTCTTACACCATACACAGAAATTAACTCAAAATGGATTAAAGACTTGAATATAAGATGTGAAACCAAAAAAGTCCTAAAAGAAAACCTAGGCGATGAGCTCTTTGACATTGGACTTGGTGATGATTTTTGAATCTGACACCAAAAGCAAAAACACAAAAGCAAAAATTAAAAGTTGGGACTGTGTCAAGCTAAAAAGCTTCTGCACAGCAAAAGAAATCATCGATAAAATTAAGTCAACCTACTGAATGGGAGAAAAGATTTGCAAATCATATATCTGATAAAGGGTTAATATCCAAAATACCTAAAGAACTCATACAACTCGATAGTAACACACACACACACACACACACACACACACACACACACACACACAGTCAGTATAAAAATGGGTAGAGGATCTGAATAGACATTTTTCAAAACAAGACATACAAATAACCAAAAGGTACATGAAAAGATGCTCAACATCAGTAATCATCAGGGAAATGCAAGTTAAAACCACCATGAGATACCACCTCACACTTGTTAAGACTGGCTAGTACCAAAAAGACAAGAAATAACGAGTGTTGGCGACGATGTGGAGAAAAGGAGACCCTTGTGCACATTGGTGGGATTCTAAGTTGATATAGCTACTGTGGAAAACAGTGTGGAGGTTCCTTAAAAAAATGATAAATACTACCATGTGATCCAGCAATTCCACTTCTGGGACTTCTGGAATACACACACACAGGTTGATTCATATAAGATATGAATCTTGATATAAGACATGAATCAACGTGTGTGTGTGTGTGTGTGTGTGTAATGGAATATTACTCAGCCAAAAAAAAGAATGAAATTTTGCCATTTGCAACAACATGGATGGACCTCAAAGGGATTATTATATTAAGCGAAATAACTCAGAGAAAGATGAATACTGTGTGGTTTCACTTACATATGGAATCTAAAACAAACAAGCAAACAAAGCTCATAGATACAGAGAACAGATTGGTGGTTGCCAGAGGTAAGGGTTTAGTGAGTGGGAGAAATGGGTAAACTGGTTTTGTTTTATTTTTAGCTTTAAAAAAATTGAAAAAAAAAAAGACTTCATAGGGAAAGGCTAATTGCATGTTTGGGCAGCAAAGTCATGAAATCAGCTTAAGGCATTTTGTACAGAAAGCAAACAAACTTCCCAAGATTAATAGGATTGTGTGAAAAGGAAACAGAGGCTACCTTGAAGGGACTTCCAGTGGCTAAAATTATTATTTAGGTTATAAAAGAACAATTATTGGGGCCCCTGGGTGGCTCAGTTGGTTAAGCGACTGCCTTTGGCTCAGGTCATGATCTCAGGGTCCTGGGATCGAGTCCCACATAGGGCTCTTTGCTCAGCGGGGAGAATGCTTCTCCCTCTCCTTCTGCCCACCACTCCCCCGGCTTGTGCTCTCTCTCTCTGTCAAATAAATAAATAAAATCTTTTTTAAAAAAGAACAATCATTATTTTTTTTAAAAGCCCTCAAAATGGATCAAAGACCTAGATATAAGAACTAAAGCTATAAAATACTCAGAAGAAAACATAGATGTAAATCTTCACAACCTTGGATTTGGCACTGGTTTCTTAGATATGACACCTAAAACATAAGCAATAAAAGAGAAAATAAATAAATTGGACTTCATCCCCAGAATTAAATGAATTTGTGCTTTAAAATTAAATTAAAATATTTGTGCTTCAAAAAACACTATGAAGAAACTGAAAAGGCAATTTGCAGAACGAGAGAAAGCATTTGCACATTATATATTTGATAAACGCTTTGGCAGTTTTTCAAAAAGTTAAGCATAGAGTTACCATTTAACCAAGCAATCCCACTCCTACATATCCAAGATAATTGAAAACATGCCTACACAAAAACTTGTACATGAATGTCCATAGCAGCATTATTCTAAAAGCCAACAAGTAGAAACAACCCAAATGTCCATCAACTGATGAATAGGATAAACAAGATGAGGTATATTCATACAATGAATTATTATTCAATCATGAAAAGAGATCAAGTACTGATATGTACTACAACATAAATGAATCTTGGAAATACTAAGCTCAGTGAAAGAAGCTAGATTCAAAAGGTTACATAGTGTATGATTCCATTTTTATGAAATATCCAGAATAAGCAAAACAATAGAGACAGAAAGTATATTGGTGGTTGCCAGAGACTGGAAGGAGAGGGAAGGGGAATTGGGAAGTTTCTTTCAATGGGTAGTACGTTCCTTTTTGGGGTAATGAAAATGATCCAGAATTAGATAATGGTGTGGGTTTCACAATTCTGTGAATATACTGAAAACCACTGAATTGTACCACTGAATTGTCTGTGTTTTAAGTATATATATATACACACACATATGCACACACACGCACACACACACACATTCTTTATTGTATGTCAATTATACTTCAATAAGGCTGCTGGAAAAATAAATTTAAAGATCAAATATATATTTGTGTATAACCTATACCTTCCTGCAGACCACTTCTCACCTCTACCAGCACCACCACTCGATCCAAACCATCGTCTCTTTGAAAACATTCCTCAGTGATCATCCTTCTAATCTTGTCCAACCAACTGTCCTTCCGGAGAGTCTACTGTCTACACCAAAGCTGAGTCCTCTTTTGGAAATGTAATGAGATCATGTGGTTCACCCAATCCAGATCCTCTGTGGGCTTTCCATCCCACTGTGAGCAGCGTATGACTTAGATGTATGGCTCCAACCAATTTTCCTTGGAGAAATGGTTCCACTGCTGATAAAATTTTGAAAGCCCCTTTGAGGACACAGTTGCTCACAGTGATATATCCTGTCCCTTTTGCCTTGACCACGAGAAGTCTTTGGATGGGAGAAAGCCTGGGAACAAAGGTAGAAGCATAGGAGGTGTGGCGGAACCAAGGTCGGGCACCCACTCAGTGGAGCCAGTTCTGTGCTCTCCCTGTCTAAACTTCTTAGTAACAGGTAGTTCCAATAATGGGCAAACTCCACCACAACACTCAAAAGAACTCGACACTTTCCTATCCAGGCAAATATCAAGTGTTTGTTGAGAATCTAGCTCTGTTCAACTGAGCACTGTCCTTGAGTATCTGACTCCCAGAGTTCAAGTCCACCTGAAGAAGTTGGTGTGCATTATTCATTTGACAATCATTTGAGTTTCAAGGATCCACTACTGAAAAAACTATGGGAGGCTTTGTGGAAGAGACAAAGGGGCTCAGATAATCACAAAGGGGTTCAGTGTGGGTGATTCATGAGAACTGGTTCATAGTCAGAAGAGGAAGAAGAGCTTCTAATTTGGATTGATAAAGATCACCTTGCTTCCTCTTACCTTGTCTCCCTTCTCCTCCAGGCAATCAACTTTTAACTTCTCTTCCAGGGACTTGTTTACACATCATCTCCCTGTTTTCAGGAACAAGCAAATCACCAAATTACAAGACCCAGCAAAACTGCAGGAGGCTCTGAGACTTTCAATTGTTTATTTCAGATCGGGTACAGACCATGTTCCTCCTTCTGCTAATTTTGAGCCTGGGAATGCAGCTTCATCAGACAGCAGGTAAGAAAGGGCAAAAGGAGGGGGTTGAGGAAGACAAGTAAGCAGTTGCCCCTAGCTGAAGCCAATGATGAGAATGGGGGTCCTCAGGCTGAGGGCTTTCTTTGAGAGGAAGTGTGATTACTCTCTGTTACATGCACAGTAAAGAGAATGGTGCCCAGGGTGGCCTGTGCTTGCCCATGTCCCTGTCTTACAGAAACAATAACCATTTGACAGATGAGGAAACTGGAATTCAGAAAAGTTAATTAATTTACCCGAGATTACGCAGTCAGTAGGCGGCACAGGCAAGCTTCCTACACAACTAATGTCCTTTCTACCTTACTGTGCTATGGTGATGATGATAATCGAGCATGGCAGACAACCCCTAATCTTACCACTTTGGAATGGGGTTTTGGAATTAAGTTTGATTATAGACATATATTGAATGTTGATACTGGACGTTCACAAAACCAAAAAGTATGTATGATGAATTATGCTTAAAAATTAACTAAAAGGAAAGTAAAAACATTGTATCTTGCTTTTTCCTCAAATTTAGAATTCTTCTCCGCTTTTCACTATACATTATGCAGACAGTATCAGTTCAAACAAATATTAATTACCTCCCTAAATTGGACTGCCTTCTCCTCAGGGGTATTTTTTTGGTAAGTCTTATAATTTCATGTCTCCCTAATTAAGGAGTTTTAACTTCAAAGGTTTCTCATAGAGGCTACCTGAGGGGGAAAATGTAACAAAAGGATCTGAGGACTGATAAGAATGCTTACTTCTGGGGAGGGGAAGCTATCTGGGATGAGGATTAAAAAAGGACAATCTTAACTATTATGTTTCCCAGGTGTTCTTTTTTTAACAAGAAGTATGCATTTACTTGTATATTAAAAGAAGTATTATACCCTTACTTGTCTATTAAAAGAAATATACAAGAAGTTTTACTTGTATGATAAAAATATAAATTTTAAAATATAAGGACTCTTTTTAAAAGAATGCTTTAAAACACCTCTGAACGCACCAGGAGATACCATCCGGTGCCTGAGGACAGCCACGGCTATCAGGGCAGCCGCACTGATGGCCTCATTCCCCTCACTGTGCTTGTTCACCCCTAAACTTGCACTCTCTTTGAGAACGAAAAAAGATAACAGGAATTGAATCAATATAATTCTTTATTACCCTCTCTACGTAAATTTTTATTTTTTAAATTTTAAAAAGAATGCTTATAGCAACATTGTTAGTTCTTTTTTTTTTTTTTTTAAGATTTTATTTATTTATTCGACAGAGAGAGAGACAGCCAGCTAGAGAGGGAACACAAGCAGGGGGAGTGGGAAAGGAAGAAGCAGGCTCATAGCAGAGGAGCCTGATGTGGGGCTCGATCCCATAATGCCGGGATCACGCCCTGAGCCGAAGGCAGACGCTTAACCGCTGTGCCACCCAGGCGCCCCAGCATTGTTAGTTCTTAAAAAAAAAAAAAAAAACCCACAAAACAAAACAACCAAATGCCCATCAACAGCATAATGCATAAATTGTGGTATATTAGCAAAATGGAAAAATATGCAGCATGCAAATAAATTAATTACAAAAATATGCAACTGCATTTAAGAGTCTTAGTAGCATTACATTGAGTTAAAAAAAAACCACAAAAAATCAAGCACAGAAGACAATATATAGTACGATGTCCTTTTTATAAACAATATATACCTATACCTATATATATTGCTTATACCTATATATATTACTTGTATCATATGTTGCAATATACCTATGTATATGTATATATGTATAATATATGCATATAATGCATGTGATAGGCATATCATAATAATGTTATATAAGCGATATATATGTATATATGTGTGTGTGTGTGTGTATATATATATGATAAAGCTAAAAAATAAGCTGGAGATTAATAAACAAAAAATTCAGGATTCTGATTACCTTTGGCAAAGGAAGTAGATGTGCATTATTAGTAATGTTCTGGTTCTCGTGTTAGGTGGTAAGATTCACAGGTGTTCGTTTTATTTGATTCGATGTCTTTTAGAATTTTTTCTGTATTTAAACTTTTATGTTGTAAAAGATACCACCAGTATAGAAAACCACATGAAACAAGTGTAAAGCATCATGTTACCATAAGGCGAGCACTCGTAACCGTCACCCAGGTCAAGTAGTGGAACTGTACCAGCCTTGCCCGGAACCCTTCCCCTGCCCCAGTCCTACATAACCTCCTCCCCACAGCACTGTACTATCTACCCTTTTCTCCATTAAAAACTTTTCTAAATATCACTAAAAGAAATCTATGTAAGCACTCATCAAGATATGTTCTTTATAGTTTCCAAATCGGCAAATACAGATTTTTCTCATTTTAAAATAGCTCTCTATATTTTTTTGGACATGATGTAATTGATTTAACCAGTCCTTTATTGAGAGAAATTACAGTTATTTAAAATGATTGTTTCTTGCTGGATTAGTGCTTGAAAAAAAAAATGTGTTTCCTAAAGACTGTGATGAAGACTGACTCTGAGTATGACCCACATAAACCATTCGCCATGAACTCTTTCCTTCCTCGTAATGTCTGTGGGTGCTCTAATCTGTTATCTGCAAAACAGCTTCAAGTTTGAGGAGAAAAGTTGGCAGAAAACATTTTCATTTCATTTTTTAAACATTTCTTCATTTTCAAATTGACATACAGTAACATTTAGTCTTTTCAATAGAAACATCTACAAGTTCTTGGCAAATGTGTGGTCGTATAACCACCACCACAGTCAAGATCCAGAACAATTCCACCACTTGGCAAACAAACAAACAAAAAACCCTCTCAACTCTTAATCCCAGGTACCCACTGATCTATTCTCTGCCCTATAGTTTTAAATTTTCCGGGTTATCATATAAATGGGATTATCCACTAGATACCTAGAGATGCGTTTTGTGTGGCTTCCTTCACTCAGCATAACACAGTTGAGTGTTATCCATGTTGTTATATGTTTCAGCAGTTCCTTCCTTTCTGCTGCTGAGTAGTATTCCACTGTATGTATATGCCAGATTTTGCTTATTCATTCCCCAGCTGAGGGACTTTTGGGTTGTTTCCTGTTTTTGGCAATTACGAATCAAGTTGCTTTAAGCGCTTATGTATAGATTTTTGTGAGAATGTAGGTTTTCATTTCACTTGGGTAAATACCCAGGAGTAGGATTGCTGGGTCATGTGGTAAGTATATATTTAACTTTATAAGAAACCACCAAATCTTTCCAAAGTGCCTAGACTATTTTTGCATTCCCAGCAGCAAAGTTTGCGCACTCCAATTGTTCCACATTCTCGGCAGCACTTGGTATTGACATTGTCGTGTTTTTAAAAGTCATTTTAATAGGTGTGTAGAAGTATCTCTTTGTGGCTTAATTTGGATTTTCCTAATATCTAGTGATGATAAGCGTATTTTCACATGGCAATTGGACATCCATATGTCTTCTTTGGTAAAGTTTGTATTCAAACCATTTGACCAGTTTTAATTGGTTTGTTCATTTTCTTACTAAGTTTTTAGAGTTCTTTGTCTATTCCAGATGCAAGTCCTTTATCGGATGTGTGATATGCAAATATTTTCTCTCAGTCTGTGGCTTATCTTTTCATTCTCTTAACAGTGTCTTTTGCACAGCAAAGATTTTAAATTTGGTGGAATCCAGCTTATCTTCTTATTCTTATATGGACTGTGCTTTGGCGTCATGTCTAAGAACTCTGCCTAACCCAAGCTCTCAAAGATTTTCTCCTATGTTTTCTTCTAAACACTTTATAATTGCATTTTACATTTAGTTTTATAATCCATCTTGAGTTAATTGTCATAAAAGATATAAAGAATAGGTTGAAGGTCATCTTTTTTTCTTTTTTTCTTTTGTTGTGTGCGGATGTCCAGTTTCTTCAGCCCCATTTGATGAAAAGACTATCCTTTCCTCATTGAATTGCCTTTGCACCTTTGTCAAACATCAATTGGTCATATTTGTGTGGGTCTATTTCTGAACTCCATCTTGTCATCTGTTCTTTGGGTATATGCTTTCCCTCATAGCACACTCTTCTGATTTCTGTAATGCTGTAATTCTTTTTTTCTTGTATTTTTGTTTCAAAACCTAAGGACATCTTGTAACCCAGATACATTTAAGGGGAAATATTCATTTCTGTATTTTCTCATGTCTTGGAGGAAAAGTAACCCCAACTATTATTCCTTTTATTGGTTTTTTCCTTCTTTCTTCATCTTCCAGAAGGGATGAAAACCAGGGGGTCACATTACCATGGTGATGCTTGAGGTCATTCTGGGGTGGGGACCACACCCTGGGTCACTCCACTTGACCTATCTTCAACCTCTGAAACTACTTCTTCAGACCCCCTAGGTATACAAAGCAGAAGAATCAGGTTGCGGAAAGGATTTCTAAGGGCTGAGATGTCCCCATGCATTATTCCTACAAAGAGGAGCAGATGAGTCAGGTGCCCAGAGCAGGATTCTATCCTAAACTAGGAACTAGAGTTTTCTGAAGACTGTATTTGTGTGAAGCAGCCCCCACCTTTCAAGTTCATTAAGTACGGAGTCTGAAAAAAACTTCAGCTTCTGTTATTAAATGGAAAAAAAAGTATAAAATTAGCTTAAAGAGGAAGCTATCTTGGGAGGTAATGCAAATGATTTGTTTTGTGTTTCTGGAGATGTGACAGGTGCTGGCTCCTATTGACGCCTGGTTGCAAATAAAATACACAGTTTCCCTAAGAACTTTCAAAAAGGCTCCAGCATTACTGAACCCAGCTGCTTTAATCTGCTTAAAGAAACTGCATGTATGAATTTTTCATGTCTTGGCTGAATTTGTTGCCCTTTAATTTAGTCAGGAGGCCCAAATGAAGGGGAAAACCTGTTTTGTTTTGTTTTTGTCTGCTTAATCTTATAGTTGTGGAAACCTTCCAATTTTCCTTGGTCTCATAACTTCAGGAGTTCAATGCTAGATTGAAGCTTAATATAATAACCCCCGATTTTAAGCTATATTACAAAGGTATAGTCATCAAAACAGTATGGTATTGGCATAAAAACAGACATATAGCTCAATCAAACAGCACAAAGAACCCAGATATAAATACACACACATACACACACACACACACACACACACCCCAAATGTATTTTCCTTCGCATAAAGTTGAAAAGTGTATCTGTCTCCTTCATGGATGTAACATATACATGCCAGTGGATATATGGTCGTTATCCGTAGACTTGTCAGTACAGGCTTTCAAGATATGAACTGGAATTCCAACCCCATGAGCTACCACTCTTTGACCTTGGGCAAGTTGTATCACTTCTATAAGCCTAAGTTTCGCCATCTGTAAGATAGGCATGATAACGCCTACCTTGCGGAGTTTGGGGAATATCAAATGAGATGATGTGAAGATTACCCCAGTGTCTGGCTCACTGTGTTTAATACATGTTGATGATTACTCTGCTTCCTAGTAACAGCCCAAGCGCAGGCTCGCGTTATAAGTCTGTTTCTCACACAGTAATGTGCACAGGAGCACCTCAACTTTGTTAAAATGTGGAGTCTGCTTCTCCAGGTCTGAGGCAGGGCCTGAGATTCAAAATCCCTCACTTGCTCCCAGGTGAAGCTGAGGACACTTTGCAGGGCGGGGTAATAAAAGATGTTTGCCTGTGCAGGTGTTTTTATTTGTTTTGTTTTTTAAGCTTTTTCATTTATTTATTTGACAGAGAGAGACACAGCCAGCAAGAGAGGGAACACAAGCAGGGGGAGTGGGAGAAGAAGAAGCAGGCTCCCAGCAGAGCAGGGAGCCCAATGAGGGGCTCGATCTCAGGACCCTGAGATCACACCCTGGGCCGAAGGCAGATGCTTAACGATTGAGCCATCCAGGCACTCCACCTGTGCAAGTGTTTTTTTTAATCTAACCAATGGTTCTCAATACTCTCTGCACGTTAGAAGCTTCCAAGGAAATTAAAAAAAGATTGACGCTGTCCTCACAAAAGAATTAGAATTTATTTTTAAAGAATCCAAGGTGGGGCCTGGTTTTTTTTTTTAAAAGCCTCCCAAGTGATTCCAAGATGGCTAAAGTTGAGGCATTCTGCTTAGTGACTCTGATGTGCATCCAGGCTTGAGAAAAATATCTTCATGCAGTTTTTTGCAAGAATGTTTTTATTGCCTCTGTAATTTATAATAAGTAAGAGTAATTTAGGATCTTAAAAGTATATTGCATTTCTGAACTCATTTTTCTGGGGTAATCAAGCTCACAGCTTTGCATGTCTTAGAAGCTTTAATTGAGGCAAACTTACACTAAATAACAATTAATCCTCTAGTTATTCTGAGCTACTCAGATATTTGATTCAGGCTTGCTAATTGCTCTTTCCTCTTATGAACAATTCTCTGAAAAATACCACCTGCCTAAGAGGTAACACACTTTATGCCTGCAACCTCTGTACACACACTCTGCACAAAGCAGTGGAGAGAAGCAAACAGAGAAGCAAAGGCCCAGAGTTTAAAGAGGGGAGTTCTGCTGTCTGCTATGGGGAGTTCCAGAGGAAGTTACAGACGTTCTCTCTCTCATGAGAAGAGAGCCTAAGTGCGGTAAATAAATTTGCTAAATAAATTCAATAGAGGCAACACCCAAAGTCCTCTGACACTTATATCTCAGACTCAGCAACTGAACTTCCGTGCAAGCCCATTTCTCTTCCCTGCTTCCTGTTATATCAGGTGTAATAAAAAATAAAAGGGAGAATAAAAGTGAATTCCTGACAGTGATCCCTCTTCAGGCCAGAGTGTATTTGGTAGCAGGCAGCTCTGTCTTGGTTAAAAGGGGACTTAATAACTCAAAATTTGGAGATGATCCCCATCAGAAAGGGATCTACCCTTCAGAGGGTCATATTAGGGAGACCCAGAATGAGAGTTACTATGAGTGGATTTCATGAAATGGAATCATACAGGAAATTCGGAAGCACAATCTCTTTTCACATATGACATCCCACAGTCTTCTCAACCTGTCCAAGCAAATTCAGGTGTGATCAGCAGTGTTTTACCGAGAAACACTCATGTTCTAGACTTGCCCCTGCCCCAGCCTGCACAAGAGCATGCTGGGCAGATGTGAACTTGCTCCTGTACCATTGATCTGTTAGAAAAGCACATTAATGTTCCAGTGATGGTTAAAGCAGGGGTTGCAGGCAAAATGTAAACTTGCCCAGTTGTTCTTGATAAATCTCAAGTTTGAGTATAACTGTCAAGTGTGCTGTGTGATGATTAAGAATGCCAGCCAGTTTGTGCAACATGGGCAAGTTGCAGTTTGATGAGACGAAAACAGAAGTGAGTATGGTTAGGCTCATCCTTTCTTACTTCTCGCTCTCGCTGCCATTTGCCAAACGCTTAACTGGAACATAGTATGCGCTAGGCACTGAAGATACCAATACAAACTCAGCCTGGTCACTGCCTTCGAAGTCTTGCTGGGTTATAGGAGGAGAAACTCAGGTCAGAAGAGAATTGCAATGTGAATCATTTAAGCAACAGGAAACGCAAAATTTACTTATACTTTAAAATCTGTTGCCCAGGGGGTGCCTGGGTGGCTCAGTCAGTCATGATCCCAGGGCTCAGGTTATGATCCCAGCTGGGACAGAGCCCTCTGTTGGGCTCCCTGCTCAGCGGGGAGTCCACTTCTCCCTCTCCCTCTGCCCCTCCCCCCCACTTGTGCTCTCTCTCAAATAAGTAAATAAAATCTTAAGAGAAAAAAATCTCTTGCCCAGGGTGGTCAGGGAATGGGCTATCCTGGTTAATAAAATATCATGGTTAATAAAGAATGGCCCTGTGTTGCATATACGGATTACCACTGTCCCAAGAATCATAACAGGGTACAAAAGAAAGGAGCCAAAGTTTGCTGACCGCTTATCACCTGCCAAAACAAGGCACTTCACACGTGCCATTTTGTCTAATTTTCACCACAATACTTAGAGGCAGATATTAACCTTGCACCTTTATAGATAAAGAAGCAGAGACTCACAGAGCTAAATGACATATTCGAGATCAAAGGGCTCATAATCTCAAACCAGATGATCCCTCACTAAACCCCATGCTCTTACCTACCACTCTTTATGATGGTAAAAACTCCTTGAATAGCATCTGCTTAGAAGCCATCCGTAAATATTTGTTAATAATTAAATGAATGAGTGAAGCAAGCTCTCCTGAATATAATCTGTTCTAATCTTTTGTCATGATTCAGAAATTACTTTAAGATCTTGCCACACCTCCGTATGATGAATATCCATTCATTAATGATGGCGGCGGCAAAATCTTGTACAGTTCCCACGGTGTATTCATGCATACACCACCTTCGTTAGTTTGACTTTGCTTCACCACTCTTCATGCCATTGTTCTTATAGAGTTCTATAAAACCAACTCAGCTTTTATTCTTTAAGCAAAATGGTATACCCTTGTGGTAAATGGAAAACCAGTATCACTGTTACCGGTAAATAGAGGATATAAGCAAAAAATAAATGTGATGAAAGTAGTATTATTAAATTCTACCCAGATATCTACAGTATCTGCCTGGGAGCTTTCCGTTTCATTAAAACGAGAAATAGCCGTTGTTGGAGGTGTGAGAGTCTAGTTGCAAATTTTATGTTACTTGAAGAGTTGACACAGAATTGAAGAGGAAATAAATTCCTCTTTGAATAATTCAGTTCCCTTTAGGCCTTGATTCTACCCTAAATAAAATTATTTTTCATGCTTCATATGTGCCTCATATTTTGGGAAATACTGTTGCAGTGGAAACTATAGAATTTTAAGCCAAACATCTAACTGGCTCTGAATGTTAACTTTACTAACTGTATGTCCTGGCATGAACCTCTTTGAGCCAGTTTCCTCAACTGTAAAACAGTAATAATAATACATATTTCATGGTTGTATTTTCAGGATTAAGGGATGTGGTTATAAAGAGCCTAGCACAGTGCCTGGTGCATCATAGGGATACACTAAATATTAGTTCTTTCTTCCTTTCTCCTTATTGACAGAAAAGAAGCAGCTTGTCCAGTGGGCTTGTGTGATGTGGTAGCTAAGGGCGCTTGGATCTTAGCAGTACCTGGGTCTGATCTTGGCTACTTTTTTGTGCCTCGGTTTCATTTTCTAAAAAGAGGCTGGCTCTACCTTGCTGGCTTTCTGGAAGACCAAATGAGATTATGTGTTGGCAGAAAACTAACACATAGTAAGAACTCAACAAATGATAGTTCTTATTATTCCCAGTCGTGAGAGGAGGTCGTATTTGGCAGGGATGATATAATTTGATCCATATGGAGAAAATGAGCCTGAATAATAGATGAGAGGACAGCAATCAGCTGTGCAGGTGGGGCGTGTTGAGAGAAGTACCTCAAAACAGCGGATCAAGAGTTCCACTCTTGCCCAGACAGCACAGGGCACAGGAGAGAAAGGAGCCTGAAGGACGGCCCAGTTCATGACAGGGGTCTCCTGGAACACGGTGGGATGGGCCTCCTCAGCTCCCACTCTGCACAGAACTGAGATGTGAAGGCAGACAATGGGAGAATGTCTTGTTTTTTGTTCAGCTTTATTCACAGTGACGGTCCCTAAGGAACTGTACACAGTAGACTCTGGCAGCAATGTGACCCTGGAGTGTCACTTTGACACAGGAGGTCATGTGGAACTCAGAGACTTAAAGGCCAGTTTGCACAAGATGGAAAACAATACATTCTTGCACAGCGAAAGAGCCAGCTTGCTGGAGGAGCAGCTGCCCCTGGGGAAGGCCTTGTTCCACATCCCTCGAGTCCAAGTGACGGATGCAGGCCAGTACTGCTGCCTGATCATCTACGGGGTCGCCTGGGACTACAAGTACCTGACGCTGAAAGTCAAAGGTGAGTTGTTTTAAGGACTGGAATCTGTAGATTTGCACAAGAAAAAACTGGGAGGCTGGTTCCAAGGAGATGGGGCTATCTTAGAGAAAACAGAAGCACCTGCCCAGAAATATTTCTTAACATCTGAGTATAAAGCAGCTGAGGTGAGGGTACATACGGGCAGGAATTGCAGGAATAACATGGGTCTGGAGGGAAGGCAGGAAATGGGTCCCTAAAAGCCGGGAGGGTCCCAGAGATAAGCTTTGCCTCCCGCACGGTTCCCCCAAGGAACAACACTGACTTCATCACCGAGCTCCTCTTTAAGAGAAGCTTATTCCTCTAGTCCAGTTTTTTAAACCATGGTTTGCTGACCATCCATGGATTAAACTATCAATTTAGTGAGTAGCAACCAGGTGGGTGTCTCTCTCCAAATAAAACGAATAGATCAGAAGGCATGACATAGTAGGGCTGAGCGTCATTTTGTGAAACTTGTTTCAGAGGGTGTGTGTGTGTGTGTGTGTTGGATTGTGATGTAAAATATTTTTTCTTGCTCTGGGACATAGTCCAAAAAGTTGGAAAGACACTGCTGTAGTCCAAGCTTCACATATTGCAAATGAAGCTGCTGAAGTCCAGAGAAGTGAAGGGGGGTCCCAGTCAAGTCCATAGCTGTCCCCATTCCTCTAGGTTAAGAGCTCTCCGCACAGCAACACAAGCCAAGAACCTAAGCCTGAAGAGAATCTTCCAGTTCATGTTTGTTTTGGAAGAGGCCATTTTGGAAAAGCCCTCTAACAAGTATAAAAGAACAGACTCGACTCAGTTCACCAGCTTGTGTCTTTCAGCCACACTGACTGTTCTGGGTTTTCTCTGCCTCCTCCCAGTCTCACCCAGTAAGCCTCAGAGGATCTGTTCTGTCTTCTGGAAAGTCCATAGACTTTGGTCCCTAAAGACCATTGACCTTGGCAGCAATGCTGTGACTTCGTGATTTGGTACAAGGAAGGATAAACTAGGAAGATTAGACATGGCGGTAAATGTTTTCACCTGGGGCCTTGGGCAGGTTATTTCACCTTTACAATCTCACATTTTTCTTATTTGTAAAAGGATAACCACAGTAGCACCTAGCACGGAGTATTATTGTACAAATTAGAAGAGATAATGAACATAAAGAACTGAGCATAGTTCTTGGCATGTGGTGAGTGTCCAGAGAGCTGGCTCAAAGACCTCCGGTCCCCTCAACTCTCAATGAGTCACAAGGAGAGTCATTAGCCTAGATGTAACTGCCTTCAATCTTATTTGCATTTCCTCCATCCACAACTGGGATGAACTCCAGAACTTTGAAGTTACTCTGATTTCAATTAATGGGAGGAAAGCTGGTTCTACATTCTCACGATCCCCTAATGTATTCAGTATCCGCACCCCTAACTCACTGCCTCCGAGTTTGTTAACCTTTGTTTGAATGCTGTAATGCATGTAGGGTCTCTGGGCAATTCGGGGCCAGTCCTTGCATTCTTTCTTCCCAGCTGAGGGCTGGCCCTCATTCCTGGGAAGCCACGGGGCCAGCTTCATCAGCTAGAGCAGAGATGGCTCAGGCGCAGAAGAGGTGTATTCCTTCAATCTGAATTATTCATTCTTTAAATCCTTGCTGCTCTTCATGCTACGGGCTGTGGGGATCACCAGACTTTCTGAGGGTTCGCAGAGGCACAGGCGGTTGTAGGAAGTGAGTTTCTAACTCTTCATCTTCCCCATGTATTCTTTCCCCAAACTGAGTGTGCCTGAGAATCAGCCTTCCAGGCAAGACTCTTGGGGTTCCCCTACAACACTTCCTCTTTTATCATCACCTTCTTCCACTTCATAAAAAGGGTGCCTCTCACCAACGTGGCGCATTGCCTCAGGGTGTAGAAAAACTCCATCGTGCGAAACAAAAGAGCGACTGGAAATATTGATACCTTATCAAAATGTGATGACTAACAAATCCTTCTGCAAAACAGGTGATGCCAAATTCTGTTTGCAACAAAGCTGGAGGAGGCCCTAATATAGTTAAGAGCTGATGATAAAACATAAAGTAGGGGTTTTTTGGTCTTTTGCCATATAAATCAGAAGGCTTTTAAGCATGAAACGGCATCTCTATAACAAACCTGCTTCCACACCCACTTACTTGTTCATATGAGTCAGTTTCCTTAAGCTTTCTTGCCATAGAAATGGAAAAATTGACATAGAGCTGAGGCTGATCCTGTCTCATTCCAGCCACAGCCGTATGCATTTTGGATACAAGAACAAATCAAAAAAGAGACCCTCATCCATCCTCTTAAGGGATACATTTCCAGAAAATCTTCTTTTAATCATTATCAATATTCATAATATTTTCCATTTTGATTTTAGATGTGCTGATAATAGAAATTAGATTTCAACGCAGAAGGAAACTGAACACTTGAAGCCTTGAAATCACAAGTAAAAAAAAATTAATCTCAATAGCTATATGTATTTTGTTGTTGCAAAGAAACATAAGGATCCCTAACACAAGAGCTTTCTAACATGTTAAGATAGAATCCTATAGAAAAAGTGGAATGGGAACTGAGGATCATGGAATGAAACAGTGTAAAAAAGAGACAGTGTAAAGCTCTGACCATTCCAGAAGAATTTTTTTTAAGATTTTACTTATTTATTTGAGAGAGAGAGAGAGAGAGAACACAGAGGGAGAGTGAGAGGGAGAAGCAGACGCCCTGCTGAGCAGAGAGCCTGATTCAGGGCTCGATCCCAGGGCCCTGAGATCATGACCTGAGCTGAAGGCAGATGCTTAACTGACTGAGCCACCCAGACGCCCCTACAGGAGAATTTTTATGTATATTTTTCCATAGACGGTGGTGTGTATAAAAGACACCTCCTTTGATATCTAGACAGCATTAGGTAAGTATGTAAGAAAGAAATCACTGTTTTACTTAAAATATAAATGTTTATAAAATGCTAAACATTCTCTATTTTTCCAATATGGACATTTAGGACAAATTTTAAGAACCTACCTAATAAAAGTGTGAGAGGGTGCATCCTGTGTCCCAGGCTTTTAGGAGTAATGCAAGCAAAAACAGGAAAAGTTGAAGACCATCACCTAAGAGAATTGTACCCTGATCAGGGGAGACCTGGCGCCTCCGTTAGGATTTGCTTCAATGAAACAGGACTGGAGGAAGGATGTGCTTTCTCCTTAAAATGCCTGATCTATGGCATAAACTTGAAAACAGGTTTATAGCACTTTCTTTGATATCTGGGCAATAGTTGATATTAAATATAGTGAAAAGAGAACTAATTTTTTAAAAGCACAGGAAAAACAGTACTAGGTAGAAGGGCTAGAGGGTCTAGAAGACACCGGCTCCCGACAGGCAGCTTGCTACTGCCTGACGACGAGTAACCTGTCTGAGGGAGGGTGGGGAGCATGGCTAAAGAGAAGAGCGCCATGGCCCCAAGAGGACAGAGAGCCCAGGGCTTGAGCCCACAGGCTGAGTACTGGCCTGAGCCAAGGATCCCAGACAGACACACAACAAATCCTGAGAACAGAAGGGCCAAACTTGCCCCAAGGCCCTGGCAGGACATGAGGAGGGGGTGGGAGAGCACCAACCTCCGGAATGGACTGAGGCTCACAGAACTATTTCAAACCCACGAAAAGGTTCAGGCTAGATGGGAGTTCGACTTGAGCAAGTGGAGGGAGGAGGTCACAAGGCTTCCATTTTCTCTCACATTGGCCTTTTCCCTGAGGAGGGGAAGACAAAAGACCTGGGGAGGAAACAGCCCAAGAGAAGCAGTGCAGCCTTGCAAGGATAATGGACAGTTGGCCTCTGGACCTAGAGAAAGCATTGGCTTAAAGCACTTACTGATGGGCTGAACTCTCCCTTTCCTCCATTGGGGAAACAGAAGGGTAATAAGGAAAACTGGAGTTAAGACAGTAAGGTTCGGAATTTTGCAATGGGAAAAAGCTCCTGGGGCATACAAACTGTGTAACCTGAGGTTCCTCCCCAGGTCATCTAACAAATGAATTGGGAGCAAGCCTAAAAGATTTCCTTCAGCGATTCCTAGAAACATGCCTACATTCTGTAAGAGCACGGCGTGTAAAACTACATCTTTTCACCTTCATTACCGTCATTACAATGATAAAGCGGATAATCCTACCTGCAGCTTATCTCTGTTTCAGAGATGCTGGAGTTGCCAGCCATGTAGGGATTCTATAGTTAGAAAGGACCAGGGAGACAGGAACCATTCAAACCAGCAGAAATTTAAATCTGAAAATAGAAATTCTTTTAATAGAACAGACTGAGTAACTAATGGGGGGAACAGGGAGGCAAATCAGCAGTTAGCAATAACGAGAAGCTGCTGCCCACACTGGACTGGAGGGAGTGGAAGAAGGCAGGGTTAAGGGCAGGAGTCACAGAACAGATACTAGAACCACAGCGGGCCCCATCCAGTGGCAGCTGGAGCAAGGAAGAGCTGTGGGTGCTGCTGCAGATGCCCTTGGAGCATAGAGCATAGGGGGAAATACCCCGACTTCTCCCTCCTGTTTGCCCTCCAGCCTTCTCACCATGCCTCCTGTGGGCTGTCAGGAGCCTGGGAGACACAGCCTGCAGGAGTCAGCCTTCACACAGTACAGAAGAGAGAAGAACACTCAAGGGATGGATCTGAGGACAGACAGGCCCAGGGTCTACACAGCACACATCTTGTACATAAACTGGTAAAATGTAAGATGAATAGTAGTGTAGCTGACTAGAACGGTAACAGACTGAACAACTAGTTGGTGTTGACTCAGGG
Source organism: Ailuropoda melanoleuca (assembly GCF_002007445.2). Classification (NCBI taxonomy): domain Eukaryota; kingdom Metazoa; phylum Chordata; class Mammalia; order Carnivora; family Ursidae; genus Ailuropoda; species Ailuropoda melanoleuca. The sequence goes on along the minus strand of NC_048234.1, from coordinate 19,146,511 downwards.
CTAACAAAGGTGACGAATGGTCTTGGGTCAACCAGGAGACAGTCTCCAGGTGCCAACAGGGCTCTTATAACCAACCTAGCTGCACCTAGATCATTCATTTAATAAAATTTATCTTATGACCTTAGGCTGCATTAAAACTCTGCGTGGGCCTAAAATGTGCTCAACACATAGGAAGTAATTAGTCACACTGTACTTCATAATGCTTAGGTAAAATCTGGAATTTAGGTCATGTTACATTGGCAAACAAGACTGGTATGTGGAACTGGGTCTAAAAACTGTCCTGTGAGAAATGGTTGAAGGAAGTAGGCATGTTTTACCCAGAAGGGAAAAACTATATGGAGTCTTGCCAATTATCGTCAAATACCCAAAGGATCGTAGCAAAGGATCATTAGCAACAGTTAATAATAATTGGTGACATTGAGTTTTTACTATGCTCTAGGCACCTAATCCATTCAATCTTCGTAACACTTCTGTTAAGGATAAGTATTATCATACCTGTTTATAAATGAGAACCTGAGGGCTTTAAAGGTCATGTAACCAGGCCTTGGCTCAAGCCTAGTCAAACCACGTTCTTAACTACTATGCTGCTCATATGTTGTCTTACTAAACCAGACAATTGCCAGGGGATTGAAGCTGCCAAGAGGCAAAGTTTGACTTGGCAGAAGGATGATCTTTCCAGTGAAAGAGAGATTTCAACTCATCTTTATTATAACAGATAAAGCAAACAAAAAAGAGAATGGAAGAGTTGTGTGAACATAGCCACCTCGGCCTAATCGGCATGTGTAAAACTTACACCCAACAACTGCGGAGTAGGAAGTTGGACTAGTTTGAATTATAAGACTTTTAGCTCTGAAATTCTAAAATTTACTCATCTTTTCCTAAGAATATCCCCCCTGGTCCAGCTTCCCCATTGTCTGTGGCTAATAATGTTGCCTTTTCACCCACTTCCCAAATTGCACAAGGCTGTGGAGGCATCTGTAATATTGTATACACGCAGGCTATGAGCTCCCACCCCTTCCCCAAGCCATGCTGGTTCTTTTAGTTGAACATCTCTCTCATCTTCTCCTGCACTTATATATCCCAGGTTACAGCCTCAGCCTCCCTCCTGATTCTTGGCCCTCCTACCTCTGAAATCACTTCTCAACTTGGCCCCCAAGATCAGCTTCTTGGTCTGAGCTACCCTGCAGGAACGGGCCAGACCTTCATATGCAACACATTGCTTCTGTGCATCCATTTATTCTCTTCCATCCCCTCGCCCAAAGACCCCAGGGCTTACAGAAATAATCTACACTATAATAGGATAAATGATCATAAGAGGACATCAAACCAAGGGAAAATAAGTGTAGATAAATAACATAAAAATGAGAGACAGGTGAGTCCTCAAAATGCATGCTTCTGATATTGTTGAATTGCTCCAGGTAGATCAAAATTGGCTTCAAGGAGCCTGGTGAGTCTAACCAGTTCAAGTCCTCACTAGGCTGCCTCAAACCTGATTCTCCTCATCTTCTACTAGTTCCGTGTGACCCTAAGTCCCCGCCTTCCTGTGTCTGTTGCTCCATCCCCAGACTTTTTGCAGTTACATGGACAATCATCCTCTTTTGATGATTCCAATACAGAATTCAGAATAATATAGCCATGAAGGGCATGAGTTCAAGTCCCCCTCCTCACCCCAGATTTCAGCTGTTTTCTCATTTATAAAATAAGAATATGAATTTTACCTACCTCCTAGGGTCCTTGAAGAGTTTAGGTGAGGTAATATATGCTAAAGAGATAGACTCAGGTTTTAGAACCACTCACCCTCGTTCCTCTCCAAGTCCTTGACCAAGAGAGCCATATACACAAGAATCAATGGGAGATGCACTCCATTTTTTAAAATTAATAACCAGACAAGCACATGATTTTCTCCTTTCCTGTCTCCCAACTTCAGGGCTTCTCTGGAGAACATGACATAGAATAAAGGCCTCTTCTTTCTTGTACCCTCATCTTAACTTAGAGTTCGGGTTTGCAGAAAAGACCCTGAAGTTACTCACCTATCCAGCTTCATGGGTAAGAAAGTTCTTCCCACCCACCCAGTCACAAGCAGAAGGTGGAAAACTGTGAGCAGGGAAGATGTCAGAGTTTTTTGAGGCAGACAGGCCAGCGGCCCCAGCCGAGTGTGCTTTACCACATGGAGGCAAGAGCTTAAGAGAGGGCCGCGGACTGTGAACCGTGCTTCAAGACGCAGTCACCTGGTCCAGTGAACCGTGATCCAGTGAGTGTCTTTGGCTATAAGTAATCAAGTTAGTGACTCATAACATAGGGACACAAAGGGAGGTGCTCAAGGGGCAAAAATTGTGGAGAGGAGCCTGAACATTCCTTTCCCCTCCGCAATATATAAAATCACAGGGCATGAAGCTTAGCACCTAGAAAACCCTTGGTACCTCATACACGTTTGATGTTTTCCGCATGGCTGTTACCATGATTTTAATGTAAAATCGCTTTTCACCAAAGGTGTGCCCATTTATACTCCTCCCAAGAATTTAAGAAAAAAAATAGTTTTATCACCTCTGTGCCATATATGCAATCCAAGTTTGTATCAAAATTCTGTTTCTTAAATATTTCCTACCTAATGAAAGCTAGTACTCATTTCTTCTTCCCTTCACCGAAAATCAACAGGTTACTTTCCATATTCCCTGATATCTGCATATGTTGTTAATGTTTCTTTATTTTGGGTTATCATCTAAGATAATAGGACGATTTGTCCTCGTGTCTTCTTATTGCTTTCAATGTCACTTGTATTCATTTTAGATCTCAGTTTTCTAGAGGTCAGGGAGGAACGTTTGATTAATTCACTCAGCATATACTACACAAAAGTGTGTGCGTGTGTGTGTGTGTGTGTGTTCGTGTGTTGGACATGGGAAGCAAGTAATAGATATAGCCAATTCCTGACTACTTACAGACAAGAATCTAGGTCTTTATTTTTTCTCTTCCTAATCTCACAAAGAAGAAAGGAAAGGGGGAAGTGGGAAGAGAATTTTCTCCTGTAGAAGAAGCTCCCAATAAAACTAGAATGTGGGGGTGTTCTACTGATTTTATCTATCATCCTCTCTTTCCTCCAGTCCTCGGTTGTGACAGAATTTACAGGAAGCCACAGAGTGTTGTGGGATAAAATACTGTTGAGATTTGGGATCAAACTTCCAATGTGCAAACATTGGCTCTACCAGTTATTAGCCCTGTGACTCTAAGCAAAGCACTCGATCTCACTTCAGTTACCTCCAGCAAAGATTGGGAATATCCACAATGCCACTTTTGTTATATTGTAAGGATCAAATCATTCAGTGTAAATAGCGCGCGGAGACAAAAGACATGTGTAAAAAATTAAAACCATTACTAGTTCCTATTGATAATGATAACTGTAGTCATTTCACATGGCACTGAGTACAAAGCTGTCTAGGAATCAGAAAAGAAAGGCTTATTTCTTTTTCTTTTTGTCTTATCCAGCTTCCTACAGGAAAATAAACACTCATTTATTTAGGATCCCAGGGGTAGACGAGGTAGAGCTCACCTGCCAGGCTGAGGGTTATCCCCTGGCGGAAGTGTCCTGGCCAAACATCAGTGTTCCTGCCAACACCAGCCACACCAAGACCCCTGAAGGCCTCTACCAGATCACTAGTGTTCTGCGCCTAAAGCCATACCCTGGCAGGAACGTCAGCTGTGTGTTCTGGAATGCTGACATGGAAGAACTCTCTTCAACCGTCATTGACCCTCATGGTAAGAGCGGCCCCCTTTTCCTAACTCCATCAGTCAGCGTTTAGACAGGAAATAGAGGGCACACTCGGAATGAGTAATTTGAGGTTGAAGTGATAAAAGATCTGATTATGAAGGTGTGGTCAGGATTTAGGGAAGCTAGTAAGGCTATTGCAGGACCCTGGGCCTTCAACAGTCAGGGGAACAATTACCACCGTTGGAGTAGTTACTGAATCCTGGGAAAGGGAGCTCTAGGGAACGTGCCCCTTGACAGGAGCAGCTGCCTCCAGTAGGGGATGTTGCCACCTGCAGCAACTCTGCACGATGGAAGCTGAGTCAATGAACCCCCCAACCTCCTCCTCCTCCCACCCTCCAACCTCCAGCTGGTGCCCCCCATTGGCTGAAGCCAGCTGGAAGTCAGAGAACAAGGGAGTCCCCTGCTGTGTTCCATAAAGGTCAGCCTCTCAGAGCACAGAGCACAGCCTGGAAGGGTAGAGAATGGATCTGAAGAGGAAACAGAAAATATCCAGCACAAATCTAATCACTGTGACTCAGGCGCAGTGCAAGGAGTCAGCAGGATGAATATTACTTTGCTGGCTTTGCTGATAGTCAAGTGGTTATGGGATTTCCAAGGAAAACTGGCCTTTTGTAAAACCTTTCAGAGCCTTTGCTGACTATGCTGAGTCCCGTCCTTTAGAATTTCATACACCAGAACAATTTCAAACAATTTTGGGAGTCTGGCTATTTTTTGTTTGCCAAATAAGAACATTTATTTGCCAAATACGAGCAATTAACATCCAGTATCAAAATTCTTTCATAAGAGACAGGTCATTTTATCACCAAGCACATCGTAAGTTTCCTAGTGCTCCTGTAACTAATTACTGCAAAATTTGTGGGCTTAAGACAACGTGAATTTATTAGCTTAGCTTCTGAAAATCAGAAATCCAAAAGGGGCTTTGCTGGGTTCAAATCAAGGTATTGATAGGATGGTAGAGGCTCTAAGGGAAAGTTCCTTTGCTCATTTTTTCCAGCTTCTAGAGACCACCTGCTTTCCTTGGCTCATGGTCCCTTCCTCCGCCTGCAGAGCAAACAACTACATCCCTCAGACCTCTGCTTCTGTGTCATCACATCTGTCTTTAATTCTCCTGCCTCCCTCTTCTGCCCTGTAAGGACCCCTGTAATTACATTCGATGCCTCCTCCTAACCCAATAATCCAGGTTAATTTCCCCATTTCAAGGTCCTGAATATAATCACATCTGCAAAATCCCTTTTCCCGTGTGGGGTAACACTTTCACAGGTTTCAGGGATTCAAACATGGACATCTTTGAAGAGAGTCCGTATTCTACCATATCAGCAAAGGATATAATGTCCAAATAAAGGACAGTCCCTAGTACTGCTTTAATTTGACTTTATAGAAAACTTACTGTGCTGTCATTGTATTTCACTTTTTGCCCTATGTCTTAGTTAGACAAAACAGAGCCTATGATAGGAGTTTGTGTAGCATGTAAGTATTCAGGTGGTGACCTCAGGGAGCAAAAGGGAGAGGTTCAGGAGAGGTTCAGACAGGGAAGAAGGAAAAGTAAATATAAGAGTACATTATCAGAGTTGTTACTGTTGGCAAAACAGGAGCTCAAATACTCAAGGACCACCTGGGAAGTGTACAGATGGCCTCCTTAGATGCTCACTCAAAGCATGTCAGGTGGAGGTCATCTGCTTTCACCCCCATAGATTGACGGTAGTGTCCAGGAGTATGCACTGCATCTCCCACCGTGAGCTATGCATGCATGTAGGCTGAGTGAACTCCCCCCAGCATCTGCAGTGTCAGAGTCACCCCAGGGCAGAGAGCAAAATAGCCATTTGAGGTGAATGAAGTCCACCTAGACTTCTACTGAGCCATGGCTGAAGTTAGAGGTGAAGCCGAGAGGCGGTGACGCAAGACTGCAGCAGTCTGTCCCTTGCACTGCTGAAGTTCACCTACAACCCTACATTAAGTCCACTGTGACTAAGCTGTAAGGCAGCCATGATCATCACTTCAAAAGATTTCATATGCAAGAGTTCACAGAACAAGCTACAGTTCCTGCTGCTACAGTTGAGCCCGAGCCATAACTGATCATTGAGATCTCTCTCATCCACCGTACATTCTAGATTTCCCTCACTCAGCACTTCAGATGGAAGAGTTTGCTTCCCTGGGGGTGGGGAGGGGACTGGTGACTCTGACTTTCAGGCCTGAGAGAACTGAGCCTTTAGTTGCCTTGCCCTGAACAGACGGAGTTGTAGCAATTACCTTTTCATTGTTATTACTGAGCATGGAAGTCACACAAATCAGAGAATCATGGATCCCTGAGTTCCAGACATAGTCTTCCTTGCCTGCCTTAGGTAGAAGCATTCAAGTTCTTCATGGTAATCAAGAATGATCACTCCGCCAGTACAGAAATTCTTTTCTCTGCCTGCTGGTCCACAGTGGGTAGAACTCAAGCTGACTGGGCAGTAGCTGTAAGTTTAGATGCAGGAGGACATAACCCTTGATAGAAGCACTTGCCACTAGGAAGCTGGACCTTTAATCCAGTAGAGCCTACATTTGTGGGGATAAGAAGCGAACATTCCACAAGTGGGTCACTGGATATGATGGTGAGAAGGACCAAACTTCAGCATTGAGGAAGCCCTTGCTCAGAAGCAGCATGTGCTTGAAGCGAGATTATCAGGGGCAAGTGAATCAGAACCTGACCAGAACCATCCATCATTCAGCCACATTCAGCCCTCGCTGAAATCAGGGCTGGGACTGACAGGATAGGACCTGGTGCATCAGAGATATCTTATCTATCTCAAACTTAAGGACATCTCATCATGGACTGGCACCAGTCTACAGACAAGTCCAAGAACGTTGAAGTGACTCAATGTCCATCTTGTCATTAATTTCCCAGGATTTTCTTCTAGGGAAAATATAGCCAGCTGCATTGTCATCACCAACTCCCTACTTCCCCCATCCACACTTCACTACCCAATTCCAACATGAAAGTTTGCCCAGCTTCTTCCTAACTGATTGTGATAAAATAAGGAGGTAAAGAGAAGCGTTGTGCTAAGAATCTTGGTAGAAATGAAGCCATTAGAAATGCCTCATTTTTAGGGTCAACTTTGAGTAAAAACAGTGAATTAGGCAAGTTGGTCTTTCAACATTCTCTCTCTCTCTTTTTATCACAGTGAAGATCCCCAGACTTGTCACCTTATGAAAACTGAGCTATAACTAATTCATACTAGAACTTTGGAGGCATTTAAATGCTAACGATCACAAGGGAATTTATTTTTCTTAGAATTGCTTACTTAACTGTCCTTTGCTGTGTGGAATCTCCTGCCTGGTTAAGGATGGAATGTGGTTTTCCAGAAGGGTCAGGGAATTAGGGGCTGGGTAAGATGAATTTAGAAATAACTAGAATGTAGCCTTTCCGCCACTGATTACATCAGTATTTTTTTTCTTTGTGGTAGAGAAGTGGCAGGGCACACTGACCATTCCTCTGGAAACCTTGAACCAGTGAAAAGTTACGAATGAAGTAAGGTGGCCCTTCTTTCAATGGAAGCCAGAGTAGCTGAATGCATAGTCAACAGTCATGGGAGGGGCCTGTGGGGTCTGCATCAGCTCAGGATCCTCTAGGGTATCACTCGCAAATGCAACTGGCAAAGAGATAAAGAGATCTTTGTGCCATTAGAGATTTCTCAGTCTGGGTTTACCCATCCTTCCCAGAGTTATATCCATGCTACTACCCCCTGACATGGTTCCTGGGCTCCATTCAGCTCCCCTTCCTCACTGTGTGCTCTCTGAACTTGCTTGCCCATCTCCCACCTCCATGATTTCTTTGCTCAGGTGGTTTCTCCCACATAAAATATAGTCACCCTCTTCACCAACTTCAAGCCCACCCTTTCTCCAGAGCAGTTTATATAACTCCAGGACACAAGAGGTCTTTACCTTATTTCTCCTCCTGAGACTGATTACATGTAGCATGACTTTGTTTGCCTGTGACTATACATGTCTTTTATCTTTCATTGCTATTTTATTTTCCATGTATTTTAATTGTTCACATGGGTCTTCTTTATATCCAGACTAAAGCAAAAACAGAGCAGTCTGCCCATACTAAGTGCTCAATAAATGACAGATTAGTGGGTTGGAGGATTAGTCTTGATAATCCTAGTCCCATTATCCCAGCTGCCAGACTATATGGGTGGCCAGGTCTCAGCAATCAAATGATGCCCTAGTTTGTGGTCCAAATACCAGCAATAAATGACCAAAGTCACACATCCTCCCACAGTTACTTCTATTTCTCAAACGGATTTTTAAGTTGCCTTATGACTGGCCCCTTTCTACTCATTCTCATCAGTTGAGCTGCTCCTTGCTGACTTCTGTGACCCACCACAAACTTCTCCAGAAGTCAATGAATAAAGCAAATACAGCAATGAGAGTGGTGGTGGGAGGTGCTCCAGTGGCTCTAGAATGTGATTGAACATCCTAACATTTAACAAGAAATGAAAGGTCAATGAGACCATTTTCTTTTTGAAACAAGGGTTCTTCTGCTTGGCCAGTTGTTGCATTTTCATGAGGAAATGTAATGAAAATGGAGACAGGAAATAACTCTAACAACATTCTTGTGGTGTGGGAAGTGAAGCCCTCCCAAGGGACCTGGAGGGGACTCTCTGACAGTAGTCAAGAGCATGGGCTCTGAAGTCAAACGAACTTAATCTTTAAGTCCTCTCTCTGCTACTACTAGCTTTGAGAACATGAACATATAACTGAGACACCCTGGAGCCTGGTCTCACGTTTGTAGAATAAAGGTAAATAATGATAGATACCTTAGAGTGTGATTGTGGGGATTGAATGAAACACGCTTGCAAAGTCCTCAGCACTCAGAAAGCACGGAAATGGGGGAAAATATAGTGCCTTTAGCAAAAGTGCATGGGACTGTGGCAAGGATAAAGCATGGTTTTCTCATTGGATCATCATATCATTGTTAAGTAACATGTAATTATTATAAAACAATCTATAAGAATATATATTAGGATATAGGCTAAGCTGCCATAACAGGCCTCAAAAGACAGAAGCATATTTCTCTCTTATGTAATATTCAGAGATAGAAGGTGATTCAGAGCAGGGAAGTATCTATATTCTATTCTTTCTGGGTTCTTTCCATCTTGTTGCTCCCCCATGCTGTAGAATGTTGTCTCTGTTGAATTGTGTGGGTAGTCACTGGGTAACTACCACATCCATGTTTCAGAAAGGGAAAAGAATAGTGAAGACATATCCAACGCCTTAAGGCCAGGACTCAGAAGACTCATGACTTGAACTTACTTTTCATGGTTGGTCACACCTAACCTCAAGGGAGGCTCCAAAATGTAGTCTTTCTGAGAAGCCATGTGTCCAGCTAATGTCCTAATAGGGAAGAAGGGGAGAATGGATTTAAGGGATAAGCATCAGTCTACCACAAGATAACTAAGGACAGGGAGGATCAGACCAGGTAGACTAGGCAGATGATTAATTAAGCCCCCAAAATCCTTATTGACATCTTTCATGTAGATGGTACTTGGCTCTATAAGGGATTCAGAGGTGACTTAGGTGAAGTCTTTGCACTCCAAATACTTACAATCTAAGCAGACCAATGTTCATCGTTAGAAAGTCTTCAAGGTTGAGTAGAACTGTACATGGAAGGGGTTGTGAAGGAACTTGCAAAGGACGCAGCAGGTTTGCACAAAGGTTCTGAGGTAGGGATTTCTCTGTTGTGCGGACACTGAAGGTCCCAGGGCTCCTTGACTCCCAGTGCTATTGCAGTGGTGCTTAATAAGCACTTCCTAAAAGTAAAAGCATTTGTAGTCAGTGCGGGTTATCCAGTGTGTAGATGAGCCAGGCTTCTGAATCCTTTTTTCCTTACTGTTCACCACACTGTTTTCAATAGAGACAAATAACTGTGGGGCCTGAGCTTTGGAGCAAACAGATCCAGGCTTGCAATCATGGCTTTGCTACTTGTTTTGCAGTGATAACCTCAGATAGATTATTTTAGCACGTCTGAGCCTTACTTCCTGAACTCTAAAATGAGGGGCTCAGATTAAATGATGTCTAATCCCTTCTCAGCTAAAACGATCTATGATTCTCAGATGGCATTGAGATGGGGGAGAGGGAAGGCAGCTGGCAGGATTGAGCCCTTCCTCCCCAGCAGTTTTGCCAGTTTTTTCCTGAACCAGACTCTTGTGTTTATTCTGTAGAAGTCACACCATGGGGCAAAATTCAGGGTCTTGGAAAGGGCACAGCTTACTGTGGGTACTCTTTTACTTCTTATTATGAAGCCCCCTCCAGGCCTCCCCATTGTCAGTCCGGAGCCCTTATTCTAACCTATAGATACCCAGAGCTCTCCTCTACAAGGCCTTCCCCTGTCTCCAGAATTGCTCTTCTCATCCACCTCTCTACTAAACTCACCTTTTCCTCAGCGCCAGAACACTGATTAGCTGAACCAAGGAAAGGGCTCGTTGTAGTAATTCATACTATGGTATGAATGACTGGATTTTGGTTAACACCATCTACAATATTGTATTTTCCCAAAAGGATCCTGTTAATTCTTGAAATTGAATGACTAATGGCATAGATTCTGAGCACCGCAAATGCTTGACAATGGAGGGAGAAGACATGTTTGGGTTGAGGGACTATCCTACTGGGAAGAAAAATTATGATGATGATGATGATAGATAGATAGATAGACAGACAGACAGACAGACAGATAGATGTATCAGAATGATGAAAAACACAGAATCTGGAACCAGACAGCCTAGATTATATCACAGCTCTGTCTCTTACTGTGTAGCTTTGGGAAAGTTTCCTAGACTCTTTGCACCTCATTTTCTTCACCAGTAAAATGAGGTTCATTGTAAATCCTGCTACATAGGGTGGTTGTGAGAAGTAAACGAGCCAGTACCTGCAGCACACATAGATCAGTACCTGGCATGGAATAAATGATCGCTGCGTGTTGGCCGTGTTGGTTGTAACCTACTCAGATGGCCAACTTGTTGGTTTACCTCTAAGGTACCATGTAATGAGTTTCTGGTGCTTTTCTTTCAACCAGTTGGCAAAGAAGTTGACATCTCTTCAAACTGGCTGCTTCATGTTTTCATCCCTTCCTTCATCATTGCTCTGATGTTCGTAGCTACAATGATAGGCCTAAGAAAACAGCTCTTCCAAAAGCTTTCTTTTAGAAAAGGTAAGTGAGCTTTATTCAAGGGAACCAAATGGACTGGGGGTCTGCAGTGTTGAGGCTCTGCTTTGCCCCAGTGGCCTTCAGCTTCCCAGTTTCACACAAATCTCCTCAGGGCTTGTGCATCACTTTGGACTTAGGGGACTCATCCTGATGATTTTTCCCCAGAAGAAAACGGCTCTAGTCTTCAGTGAGCTGAAATCTTCATACTGAGTATTTTAAAGGGAATGTTTTGTTCCTGTGCTGAAATAGCTTACTTTGTTCTTTGAGCTAAGAAGTGTCATTAGCCTCATGAGATCAGTGTTGTTTTGGCAATGCAGACTGCTATGTGGTCAGAGTTCACTGGTGGGAGGATGCCAAGATCACTTCAGAGGATTCCTTCAGTTTTCATCCCTTGTTCCCCCAGGCTGGGTGTTAGTTGGTCTAAGCCTTCCCCCCAACCCCCAGGAATCTGAATCCCCTCGTTGGTAAGGAAACGAGAAAAGTGTGTGAGGCCATTTGGGACAGGAAAAGCACCTGTTTTGCTGGTGCCCTGAAGTCTTTTAACAGCTCCTCAGGAGTCCCTTCTTAGCCTGTCCTGTTGTCACCCACCCACTCCTGTTGTGCAACCTTTGAACCCTGGCCACAATATCTGCAGACTGGCGCTTTCCTAAACTGTTCCTTTGTCAGGACCCAATGAGCTCCTCCCAGAGTCTAGACATGGCCCTTGTCTATAGAAAAGAAATGACATGTGGGATTAATTCAATAGAAATTTGGGGTGGTCACTATTTGAGAATTGGGAGGGTTAAAACCCTCCCATGTGGTGGTCATCATGCTACATTTACAGTCTAACTTCTATATTCTCTTCTGCCATAAGATATCATTGCCCTATGTATGCCCCAACTTGGGTGCTAACCACAAAACCCTCTACTATAAAATCTGAGGAATTATTGTCAACAGAAATGGGGGTGAAGGTTGAGGAGTAAGGAAGAAATGAAGAAGGGAGGGAGAAAAGAGGAAGAAGGGGAAAAGGAAAAAAAGAGAGAAATGATAGAAATGGAGAGGAAGGCCATCTCACCATACTCAGCTTTTGTTCTTAAAGTACTTCCTTCTCCTTGTTCACCTAAGTTGGTCATCCTTTAAATCTCAGCAAAGCTGCCACTTCATGAGGCCTCCCCTGATTCTGCCCCCTCATCACACCCATTACAGCAAATCCCCTTGTGAGATGCTTCCATGGTACCTATGTCTCCTTTCAATACACTCAGCCCACACTTAGATATCTAGGACCTGTTTTAATACCTTGGGCTCCAAATGCAATTGCATCCCTTTTAATTTTCCAATTAATTCCTTGAGCACCCACCTGCCTGTCTTAGCCAGAAGTCCAATGTCTCCCTCTTACAGTTTCCACTTCCCTACCTCCCATGGACTGTCAGGAGGCTAACTTAGCCCACAAGGATGCTACTTCCAAACAGGCAGGGAGGTTCCTGGAGAGCCAGGTCAGTTCCCCAGAGGGCCCTGGTTTTGAGCGACTGCTCTTTCTACTCCTGCCATACACATCTCTGTTCCCTCTGGGGAGGGAGTGTCTCCATCCACCAGGCTTGCTGGTCCAGATCCCCACATAGACCAGAGTGACCCAAGATGACAACTTTCTGACTCCCCTCACATGTTCTGCCATTGCTCCCAAAGCAAGACCCTCAAGAGCTAATGAGGCCTAAGGGGCTTCCTGCTTTAAACACAACTGTGCCCGGCCAGCCTCCTTGACTCAAGGCCTTCATGTTAAGCCTGGGATGCCAGTCCTAACTTCCTTCTCTTGAGTTCCTCTTAGGGCCAGTGCCATCCTGAACTTCTCAATCTATCTGAGAGAGTCAAGTACAATGGTGGCAATCTCAGCCCCTTTCTGTCCAGAAGGCCCCTCAGCTCCTAAACACATTTACCCACCTATGTCTCAATGACCAGCTCTGCACGCCATGATGCATGGGGAGGGCAGCTGGGATCAGTCCATAAAAGGTTCTCCTAACCATCTGTAAGATGAGCCCTCAACAGTTCAGGGCTCCAGGTGACTTCTTCTGGAGAAGAATCTGGCAACTTGTTTTGTAAAAATAATGTCAAGTTCTGCTTCATGAGCATAAGGGCTGTGTTTCTCTTATTCACTAATATATGTCCACTGTCTGAATCATTACCTGGCATATGTAGACGTTCAATAAAATTTTACCCTGAACCTACTGTATGCAGGTACCCACTAACCTGCTCTGCATGGTATAATAGCATATGTGGTTATTTAAGTGTAAATTAAATAAAAATTTAATTCCTTGGTCACATTTTAAGAGCTTATACCTTGCTAGTGCTCAATAGTGACATGGGGCTAGAGGTCACTGCATTGGACAGAGCAGATATACAATATTTCCATTTTTGCTGAAAGTTCCGTTAGACAGCACTGGGCTAGACCCTTTACAAACTCCTTTTCAGTTAATTTTACAAAAACTGCTTGAGACAAGGAGTAGTGTCTATATTGCAGATGAAGAAACGGAAGTTCAGAAAGTATTCCTAAAGTCATGTAACTGGGATCTGAACACAGGTCTGTCTGACACTAAAATGTGTGGCCTTTTGTTAACAAAGTGCTTAAGAAAAATTGACTCAATCTAAATAGTATTATTTTGGGCAATGGAAGGAGAGAATCTCAACCCAAAAGAATTGAGTGACTTTATCATTGGCTGAGCCAATGGCAAAGCCAAGAACAGGATCCAGGAAGAGTCACCAGCTATAGAGACCAGATCTCTAGGACAGGCCTGCAGATTTTAAGCACAGTATTTCTCAACCTCTCTGTAGTAAGGAACCACTTATTTTTATATTTCTAATACGATAGGGTCAATGCTTTTGCAATATATACTAAAAATGGAATTACTAAAAAGTGAAATAAAAAGACATATAAGCTCAGTATTTGCTAGATTCAATAAATATATGACATTTCAATAAATATCAGGGGGAAAAAACACAGTACAAGAATTACTATAAAGGCTTCTAAATGCTTATGCTAAATCTCTGTAATTGTCTCATCGTGGGCTGGTGAGCAGTAGGTCACCTACCACCAATAGCCCACGGACTCTACACTTTGAATGGCAATGCCCTAAAATACTGAGCCAGGACTTTACAGGGATTTAAACCAAAGACCAAATATGTTGGCAGATGGTTGCATAAGAACCACAAAATGGCAGCACTAACCCCAAGCTTTAGAGAGGACTGCCCTGAAACTCTACCATGCAAGGGCAATTTCTGAGGGTTAACTCTTAGGCTCCTTTCAAATGTGAATCCTCTTAGAGGAGACAGCGGTGCTGGATGGAGGCCCTCAAAGTCCAGGCCATGGTTAGCATTGTCATGAGGGAGTTCCTAAAAATCTGGCGTGCAGAGCAAAAGCAGAATTAGGGATGCACTGAGTTCAGGAACCCAGGCAACTTCGGGACATGGGCATCAAGCTCCAAGAAAATCAGAGTGGGGGGAGGGGAACATGTGACGTCAGAAGTTGAAAAAGAGATGAAACCAGGGAAACAGTGGTGAGAGCATCCCATTATGTGAACTTGTGCCTCTGCCTCCCAACTTGCTTTGAACCAGTATCTGTCACGTACACCTTAGTGTAAATTGATTGATCAGGCCTCTTGCTCTGTGTAGGGCAGACAGGAAGGAAGTGGCAGTCAAGACCAAAGAAGAAAAAGGAGAGAGAATTCTGAAGCTGGGCATTTCCTGGGCTGAATACCCAAGTTAGCAGTCCCTCGGCCTTTGAGTGCCTGGGACCAGGGGCTGAGAAAGGAACAGAAAGTACAGGAGTGCTTTGTTTGCAATTTTCACCCAAGGGTACAGTTTTACTCTGTCATTCAGCCTACGGTCTCAAGCCACAGTGCACATTTGGATTTCTACATGTGATTTATTTGGATCAACTTTTTGTTCTCCCATCTTTTAGTCTAGAAACAGAAAACTTTTCTCATTAATCTTATTCCATCGCTGGGATTTCTCTTTTTCAGACACAACAAAAAAATCTGTCACCACCGTAAGGAGGGAAGTGGACAGAGCTGTGAGTAGTCATGATTTTTCTTAACTTTTTCTCTCCCAGCTTGAATTAAGAAATAGCTCCTGTTCTGCGAATGCACAAAGGGCAACTGAATAGTTTTAGCCTGTATGGAATCTTCCTGTTGAGTGGCATTTCAGCTAGCTGCTGTTGTAAATTTACGTTGTTCCATACTGTTCTTGGGAGAAAAAAGGTATCTGCTGTATAGCCACGGAAGAGTTGTAGAGCCTTGGTCTGTCTCTATTCCTAAGCACTCCAGCACCAGGACATCTGGGCTCAGGTACTTAGAAACATGGTTAACATTTAACAGCAAGGGAAGATATTCAACTATGAAGCAATCAACAGTTTGTGGTTTTGCAAAAATTACTAAGTACGTTGTTGGCGGCTGTGGGTCAAGGTTGTAATGCTCGGGGAGTAGAGGTCTCTTCATGAGGCTGACAGGCTTGGAGCTGGAATTTGTGGGAAAAGATGTGATGTGGAGTTCTGGAGAACTGGAGTTGCTAACATCATTCAGGCTGGTTGGATGAAAAGCTTCGACCCTAGGGAAATGGTGTTTTGGGGACCCACAGGCCCGGGTCATATTGCATAGAGTATTTCTAGCTTTCTTGGGAAAGCCGCCTTTCCTTTTGTAATCTAGGAATCACGTGGTATGACACATGAATTCATGAGTTCACCAAAATTACAGGCAATTCACAGAAAGTTCTAAATAACTTTGTTATCTGCTACTCAAAACATTCAGAACCGGTCATTTTAGAATTCTGCTGAATATATCTGTAAATTTCCAGAGACACCAACTGTAAAAACAATTCTAGAAAACCTTCAATATCAGGGTCTGTGTCTGGCTAATACAGAACACATGACAACTCATAAGCACAAAATATGACCGGAAGGAATGAAATTCACCCACTCGTGATATACGTCCTGTTACCGTCATGCTCATCCCTAGGCACAGAACCAAGGAACAAATGCAGCTCAGGCCTGGACTAGGTCCAGTTATGCTGAGTTTCTCTGAATCAGCAATGAGATTTTCTTGACTCAGAAAAGCTTCGGATTCATGCTGGCCATCCTAATTGAAACATCTGTTCCTTGAGAAACAAAACTCCTGTGTCCCTGTAGGTGGGTGCACTTGGTTACAAGTGAGTTTCCATGGGAGCAGCCTCAACATTTGCCTGAGTTTCATGAGCTCTAGTCTTTGTGTAAGTGTCTCCTGCAACTGCTCAACGTGAGGAAGAAATAGTGAAAGTCTTGAGAGCAGTGGTGGTAAACTCAGATGCCCACAGGGCCAGGCAGGTGCTGAAATGAGTAAAAAGGACATTCTAATACCAGATCGGGAATGGTGACAAATTGGAGGGCATATTCCCTGTCAATTAGCACTAGCCTAATGCTGTCAGAGAAGATGGAAAACCAGATTTTTATGTAAAATGTCCTGGTTATTAAATGCTTCCTGAAAGTATTTCAAATACCGAACAAAGCAAATAAAATATGTCCATAGGCTAATTGAGCCCATCAATGACCAGTTGCAGCCTCTGTCCTAGAAAGTATCGTCAGAAAGAGCTTGGAATCTGAGTAATGAAGGCAGAGCTGTCTATCTGAGGAACTGAGGAATCTTCAAAGGCTTGCAACCATTCTAAATGTCCCATCCCATGGCCCCCACATGGTCTGAATTTTGCACTGTTAATAGTGTGATTTCTTTGGATTAACAGTATCACACCCATTTTTAAACAATACATCTCCTTATAAACAGAAAAATCTCATACCCTTTTTCAGTAGTATCTGAAATTCAAATAAAATATCTTGGTCAAAAGTCAAATTAAAGAAATTAGACTAATTCTCTTTCCCCCCAACTGATTATATATAGTTACTCTTTGTAGCTTTGAACCTGGGGAGGGGAGAGTCAAGGAGGTGAGAGAATGATGCTCTTCCTTTCTCTTCTTCACCCCTCCCTGGCACTTACCTGAGAATATGTGGTATACTGTTAAGAGGTCAGGGCCACTTAGGAATGCATCACAGAGGACTCACATGGGAATGTTCCTGATATTACTAATTACAAGAGCAACAAATTAGAAATAATCAAATGTGAGTCAGTAGGAGACTAGGTGAATAGGAAGTATACATAGCAACTAAAATGAAAGCACCAAAACTGGATGTATTTCTGAGATGGATAACTCTGAAAAATACAATTTTGAGAGGAAAGATAGATTCCAGAAAGATATAGACAATATATTGGCAATTACAGAGTTTAAAAGCTTGCAAAGAACCTCTATGTAGTGTTTATGGAAACTGTCATGTGAAGTACAAAAACAGCATGGAATTTATAAACACCAAATTTAACCCCTTCAGCTGGGTGGTGGGCACGCAGATGTTGATGGTATTATCCAGGGGGGTGGGCACGCAGATGTTGATGATATTATTCTTTTTTTAATAATTTTTATTTTATTAAATTAGTCACCATACAGTACATCCCCAGTTTTTGATGTAGTGTTCCATGATTCATTACTTGTGTATAACACCCAGTGCACCATGCAATACGTGCCCTCCTTACTACCCATTGACGATATTATTCTTATACTCCTTTGGATGCCTGAAATATTTCTTTTTATAAAAAAGAGGTCATAATTAAAATTCAAGAGGTTAAGATTCAAGTTTTTCTGTGAGCTATCTATGCACTTTTAGGAAAGATCCACCCCCTTTCTGGGCTTCAGTTTTGTCACCCATAAACCAAGAAGGTTGGACCAAATGCAGAGGAGGGCAAACAGGCCTCCTGTCACGTTCAGAAGGTGCCTAGGGCAGAGATGAGGATGGCTTGGGAGACCATTTCTAGGTGGGGAGTGTGGTGATTGATGAATGATGTCTGCTTTGGATGGGGAGAAGACATAGATCTTGGCCATATATTTGCCAAACGTGGAATAGATGATCTTTTTCAAAAACAGTTTTGTGTTTACCTGTGTTTGTCTTTATCTATGTCACGTACACACATATTTTAACACTTAGGTAAGGCTGACATATTATATTGTGTTCTATGTGTTCCATTTGCATTCAGTTGTTTGCAGATTGATTCAAATGTAGAAATTGACAATGATCAATGGTGGTGGAATAGTAAAGGAAATATGGCTCATTTTTACTTAGCATAACGTTTCATGATTTTGCCAACACAAATACCAACGTGTTAGATTTCAGTAGATTTTTTTTTAAGTTCCTCCCTATGAAGTTGCTCACCAGTTGTTGACTCTTTTTTTTATATATTTCTTTTTTTTTTTAATTTTTTTTTAAATATTTTATTTATTTATTTGACAGAGATAGAGACAGCCAGCGAGAGAGGGAACACAAGCAGGGGGAGTGGGAGAGGAAGAAGCAGGCTCACAGCAGAGGAGCCTGATGTGGGGCTCGAACCCATAACGCCGGGATCACGCCCTGAGCCGAAGGCAGACGCTTAACCGCTGTGCCACCCAGGCGCCCCACCAGTTGTTGACTCTTAATGGAGAACTAATTCAGCATTTTGGAGACTGTCGCCTGGGAAGAAGAGGGAGCAGGACAGGGAAATACTGATTTGGGGAATGGAAAGAAGCTGGGTCTAGGTCCCACTGTTTGGATAGCCAAGAAAACTTGATGCCTGTCTTTGAGGAACGGGTACTTCAGGCTTCTCCAGAGAAACAGAACCACAGAACCACTAGGAGACTGGCAAGTGTGAAATACGTAGGGCAGGCTTACAGGCTGGAAGTTCAGCTAAGACGTGAAATACGGAATCCCAAAATGGTAGCGTAGGCCAGCAGGCTGGGAACTCAGGTGGGGTTTCTATACTACAGTCTGAGGCAGAATTCCTTCTCTGCGAAATCTCTGCTGTTGCTCTTCAACTAATTGAATGAGACCCACCCACATTCTTGAAGGTAATCTGCTTTATTTAAAGTCACCTGATGGCAAGCGTTCATCACATCTACAAAATACCTTCACAGCTACATCTGGGCTAACTTTGACCAAACAACTGGATACACTAGGTTAGCCAAATGGACATAGAAAATTGATCATCACAGGCATCGAAGTGTGAGGAGGGCAGTCTTGGCTGGAGTAAGTGAATTTGTCAGAGTTCCCTGAGCCTTAAAAAAATATATATATAGAAGTATGTGACTCTCTATTATCTGGTCACAGATTTGTCCGAGAGGCCAGGGCTCTGTCTAAAACCCAGTCAGCCATGAACCTACCACCCACATGTGCATGCACACTCACTGTTTAGGGTTTTCTGCTCAGCTCGCTGCCTCTTTCAGCAACCAAAGGATGTGTGTGGTATCAGCATCCTGCACTTCATGTGTTTTGAAATAATGAATAGCTAAGTAAATATGGAGGCGGAGGAACAACACTGTCACCAAAATTCCCTGATAAAATTAAACTGAGGGGTTTGGAAATGATTTGTCTTACTGTCTATTTGTCTGCACTTCTTGGAGTTTATTCTGCAGTAAATGTAAGAGGTAACTGATTTTGACCGAATTTGTCTCACTACTAAAAGATAAATCTTGCTTAATTTTAGTTGTTGGCCAGCTCAAAAATAAATAACATACAACTTTCAGAACATTTTTTAAATTACATATTTTTTTCTGAGCGAAATGAAAAATAAAAAGGCATACAGGAAATAAAAATAACATATAATCCATTGCACACAGATTACCATGGTTAATACTTAAGATTGCTTGAATTTCTAACATTTTTCTGTATTTAAATTTTATAAAGTTAAATTATAATATGTATAGCTTGATATAGTTCTTTAACTTAATTTTGTCATTAGTATTAGTTATGTGCTGAAAATATAACTAATGGCTCCCATATTTTATTGTATACATGGACTGGGATTTACCTTACTCCCTATTTTTGGACATTTCATGTCTACCTCATAGAGTCGTTTTACATTTTTGTTATTTAAGTATTATCACAATAATAGCCTTATACATAAATCTTTATGTGCAGCTCTAATTATTACCAGGGGTAAAAATCTAAGATGCAAAATTACTGGGGTAAACCTATAGGCATTTTTAAGGCTCTAAAAATGTGTTGCTGAGTTGCCCTCTAAAAAGTTGTACCAATTTGTACTAGCAATATGTGAAAGAGCTAGTTTTATCATTACACCTGTCCCAATGCTGGGTATTACTATTTTTTAAATTTTGCTAATTTAGAAATTAAAAACTGTACATCTTTCTTTCTCTCTTGTTTTCTCTCTTGCTTTCTTTCTTTTAGAGAGAGAGTGTGTGAGCAGGGGGTGGGGGGAAGGGTGGAGGGAGAGAAAGGGACAGACTCTTAAGCAGGCTCCACACCCAGCACAGAGCCCAATCGCACAACCCTGCGATCACGACCTGAACCAAAATCAAGAGACAGGCACTTCAACCGACTGAGCCACCCAAGCAACCCCATCATTATTATTTTAATTTGCATTTTAAAGTTATTAGTGAGATAAAATATTTTCATAAATTTTTATCTTCTTTTGGGAACTGTCTATGCATCTTTTGTCCATCTTTTTACTTATGTCTTTACTTAGAGCTAATAGTAACCCATTACCTGCTATATATTTTATAAATTTCCCCTTGATTTGTCACTTACTGTTAAGCTGTTTTTTTCTTATCCTGAGAAAACAGGTATTGGGTATAGTAAAATTAGGTTCAGAGGACCAGATTATAAACATTAATGTTCTATATGTCATATATTTATTAAAAGAAAGTAAGTATAGGGGCACCTGGGTGGCTCAGTCAGTTAAGCGTCTGCCTTTGGCTCAGGTCATGATCTCAGGGTCCTGGGATCGAGCCCCATGTCTGGCTCCCTGCTCAGCAGCAAGTCTGCTTCTCCCTCTGCCTGTAGCTCCCCCTCCTTGTGTGCTCTGTCTCTCTGACAAATAAATAAATAAAATCTTGAAAAATAAGAAAATTATATTAATTATAAAATTTATGCTACGTAATAGCTTACATTGAATAGGATCTGCTGTTCCCAGAGGACTGAGTTACACGTTTCTAGAAAGCAGGTGCAGTGTCTTCTTCTTCCTTTCAAAGCCTATCACATCCTAGGATGTGTTATACTTTCAGTAGCTACCTATGAAATGATGGTCAACCAAAGTGAACATTCTGCTCTCAATTGATATGTGTCAGCTCAAAACGAGTGGGTGAACTACAGCCAGGGGGCCAAATCATCTCCTGTTTTTGTAAACAAGATTTTATTGAAGCACAGCCATGCTCAGTGTTTCCTCATTCTCTCCCAAACCTCACACTCCTTCCCCTGCCTCCGACAGCAGAGTTGAGGGACTGCAGCAGAGACCATATAGCCCACAAAGTCGAAATATTTTACAATCCGGCCCTACAGATAGCATGTGCTGGCTCCTGACCCAGAAGTTCTCCGTGGCTCTATGCCTTCCCTCACACTGAATGTACTCGGTCTTGCTCTCAAGGCTCTAATGCTATCACCAGCTCCCATCTCAGCTTCATAAAGTCTGAGGACAGAGCCCCACTGGGGTCCAGCCAGCTCACGGCCCTCAGGGCTCTCACTCTCCCACACCCATCCTTTACTGTCCCACTCTGCCTCACCCCCAAGCCACCTGTGTGAAGACAGTGTCAGGTCGCAGGCTGTGCAGGCAGCATCCTGGCCCCCCCACTCTTAGTCACATTTACCTAGTAGACGGAGTCTTGGGACTTGCCCTGACACATATGTCTGACAAGACTTCTGCTCAGGTAAATATTCTCCCTTCCCACTTAAGAAGGGAAGAGCTTGGTGGTTTTGCTTCATTGACCAGAGACTGACATGAGACCAATTCATGTGGGAGTGCCCAGCAGGACTAGCTCAAGCGACAGCTGTGCATAGAGCTGGGTTTTCCACTCCATGGCTCTGCCTTGAACTTTCTAGACAACTCTGGGAGAGGTGTTGCCTGTTCTTATTCTTGCGCAAATCCAGACTTCTCAGTCTTCCCAGATGGGCCTTCAAGGCCTTCACTTTAATATGATAAAAATCAAAAGACTCAGATCAAACTCGATGTGGCCAAAGAGATAGCTCATTGCCATTTTTCTCAGTAGGGGATGTGGTGGTCATTAGTGCAGTTTCACAGAGTTCTGGATCTCTTGCTTTTCTGTATGTGGTAAAATTGGTCTTCTCTACAATTAGGTTGTGGTTAGGTGCGGTCATGTGATTTGCTTTGGTCGACTAAATATAAGCATAAATGATGTGTGTTACTTCTGGGTTGAAGATATAAGGGCTAGCTTGTGCTTTACTGTAATTTCTTTTTTTGTGTGGTAAACAGCAACATTTGAGGTAGTGATTGTTTCCTCAGCCTGGGTCTGTGAGTAACTACAAATAACAGAGCCCTTTGCCGACCCTCAGTGAACATGGAATAAATCTCTGTTTATTATACAGAGATTTGGAGATTGTTTGTTACTACAGCATAATCAAGTCTCATCCTGACTGATACAACAGGGAATAACTGGAACCTCTACTTAATACAGCATGTACTGCCATTTACAGTTCTGTTTCTGAGGAATAACATGGGGAAATGCTTTCTATATAACAAAAAGAAAAGAAGGGTAAGATACAAATATATACTTAGTGTATCATTAATCTATTAAAAAAATGTTTTTA
>NC_048234.1:19061754-19118184 GCF_002007445.2 Ailuropoda melanoleuca | reverse complement strand
TATATATATAGAAGTATGTGACTCTCTATTATCTGGTCACAGATTTGTCCGAGAGGCCAGGGCTCTGTCTAAAACCCAGTCAGCCATGAACCTACCACCCACATGTGCATGCACACTCACTGTTTAGGGTTTTCTGCTCAGCTCGCTGCCTCTTTCAGCAACCAAAGGATGTGTGTGGTATCAGCATCCTGCACTTCATGTGTTTTGAAATAATGAATAGCTAAGTAAATATGGAGGCGGAGGAACAACACTGTCACCAAAATTCCCTGATAAAATTAAACTGAGGGGTTTGGAAATGATTTGTCTTACTGTCTATTTGTCTGCACTTCTTGGAGTTTATTCTGCAGTAAATGTAAGAGGTAACTGATTTTGACCGAATTTGTCTCACTACTAAAAGATAAATCTTGCTTAATTTTAGTTGTTGGCCAGCTCAAAAATAAATAACATACAACTTTCAGAACATTTTTTAAATTACATATTTTTTTCTGAGCGAAATGAAAAATAAAAAGGCATACAGGAAATAAAAATAACATATAATCCATTGCACACAGATTACCATGGTTAATACTTAAGATTGCTTGAATTTCTAACATTTTTCTGTATTTAAATTTTATAAAGTTAAATTATAATATGTATAGCTTGATATAGTTCTTTAACTTAATTTTGTCATTAGTATTAGTTATGTGCTGAAAATATAACTAATGGCTCCCATATTTTATTGTATACATGGACTGGGATTTACCTTACTCCCTATTTTTGGACATTTCATGTCTACCTCATAGAGTCGTTTTACATTTTTGTTATTTAAGTATTATCACAATAATAGCCTTATACGTAAATCTTTATGTGCAGCTCTAATTATTACCAGGGGTAAAAATCTAAGATGCAAAATTACTGGGGTAAACCTATAGGCATTTTTAAGGCTCTAAAAATGTGTTGCTGAGTTGCCCTCTAAAAAGTTGTACCAATTTGTACTAGCAATATGTGAAAGAGCTAGTTTTATCATTACACCTGTCCCAATGCTGGGTATTACTATTTTTTAAATTTTGCTAATTTAGAAATTAAAAACTGTACATCTTTCTTTCTCTCTTGCTTTCTCTCTTGCTTTCTTTCTTTTAGAGAGAGAGTGTGTGAGCAGGGGGTGGGGGGAAGGGTGGAGGGAGAGAAAGGGACAGACTCTTAAGCAGGCTCCACACCCAGCACAGAGCCCAATCGCACAACCCTGCGATCACGACCTGAACCAAAATCAAGAGACAGGCACTTCAACCGACTGAGCCACCCAAGCAACCCCATCATTATTATTTTAATTTGCATTTTAAAGTTATTAGTGAGATAAAATATTTTCATAAATTGTTATCTTCTTTTGGGAACTGTCTATGCATCTTTTGTCCATCTTTTTACTTATGTCTTTACTTAGAGCTAATAGTAACCCATTACCTGCTATATATTTTATAAATTTCCCCTTGATTTGTCACTTACTGTTAAGCTGTTTTTTTCTTATCCTGAGAAAACAGGTATTGGGTATAGTAAAATTAGGTTCAGAGGACCAGATTATAAACATTAATGTTCTATATGTCATATATTTATTAAAAGAAAGTAAGTATAGGGGCACCTGGGTGGCTCAGCCAGTTAAGCGTCTGCCTTTGGCTCAGGTCATGATCTCAGGGTCCTGGGATCGAGCCCCATGTCTGGCTCCCTGCTCAGCAGCAAGTCTGCTTCTCCCTCTGCCTGTAGCTCCCCCTCCTTGTGTGCTCTGTCTCTCTGACAAATAAATAAATAAAATCTTGAAAAATAAGAAAATTATATTAATTATAAAATTTATGCTACGTAATAGCTTACATTGAATAGGATCTGCTGTTCCCAGAGGAGTGAGTTACACGTTTCTAGAAAGCAGGTGCAGTGTCTTCTTCTTCCTTTCAAAGCCTATCACATCCTAGGATGTGTTATACTTTCAGTAGCTACCTATGAAATGATGGTCAACCAAAGTGAACATTCTGCTCTCAATTGATATGTGTCAGCTCAAAACGAGTGGGTGAACTACAGCCAGGGGGCCAAATCATCTCCTGTTTTTGTAAACAAGATTTTATTGAAGCACAGCCATGCTCAGTGTTTCCTCATTCTCTCCCAAACCTCACACTCCTTCCCCTGCCTCCGACAGCAGAGTTGAGGGACTGCAGCAGAGACCATATAGCCCACAAAGTCGAAATATTTTACAATCCGGCCCTACAGATAGCATGTGCTGGCTCCTGACCCAGAAGTTCTCCGTGGCTCTATGCCTTCCCTCACACTGAATGTACTCGGTCTTGCTCTCAAGGCTCTAATGCTATCACCAGCTCCCATCTCAGCTTCATAAAGTCTGAGGACAGAGCCCCACTGGGGTCCAGCCAGCTCACGGCCCTCAGGGCTCTCACTCTCCCACACCCATCCTTTACTGTCCCACTCTGCCTCACCCCCAAGCCACCTGTGTGAAGACAGTGTCAGGTCGCAGGCTGTGCAGGCAGCATCCTGGCCCCCCCACTCTTAGTCACATTTACCTAGTAGACGGAGTCTTGGGACTTGCCCTGACACATATGTCTGACAAGACTTCTGCTCAGGTAAATATTCTCCCTTCCCACTTAAGAAGGGAAGAGCTTGGTGGTTTTGCTTCATTGACCAGAGACTGACATGAGACCAATTCATGTGGGAGTGCCCAGCAGGACTAGCTCAAGCGACAGCTGTGCATAGAGCTGGGTTTTCCACTCCATGGCTCTGCCTTGAACTTTCTAGACAACTCTGGGAGAGGTGTTGCCTGTTCTTATTCTTGCGCAAATCCAGACTTCTCAGTCTTCCCAGATGGGCCTTCAAGGCCTTCACTTTAATATGATAAAAATCAAAAGACTCAGATCAAACTCGATGTGGCCAAAGAGATAGCTCATTGCCATTTTTCTCAGTAGGGGATGTGGTGGTCATTAGTGCAGTTTCACAGAGTTCTGGATCTCTTGCTTTTCTGTATGTGGTAAAATTGGTCTTCTCTACAATTAGGTTGTGGTTAGGTGCGGTCATGTGATTTGCTTTGGTCGACTAAATATAAGCATAAATGATGTGTGTTACTTCTGGGTTGAAGATATAAGGGCTAGCTTGTGCTTTACTGTAATTTCTTTTTTTGTGTGGTAAACAGCAACATTTGAGGTAGTGATTGTTTCCTCAGCCTGGGTCTGTGAGTAACTACAAATAACAGAGCCCTTTGCCGACCCTCAGTGAACATGGAATAAATCTCTGTTTATTATACAGAGATTTGGAGATTGTTTGTTACTACAGCATAATCAAGTCTCATCCTGACTGATACAACAGGGAATAACTGGAACCTCTACTTAATACAGCATGTACTGCCATTTACAGTTCTGTTTCTGAGGAATAACATGGGGAAATGCTTTCTATATAACAAAAAGAAAAGAAGGGTAAGATACAAATATATACTTAGTGTATCATTAATCTATTAAAAAAATGTTTTTAATATGCCACCACACCCCTTTCTCCCAAAGAAGTGAAGTGAAAATGTTTGAATGCCCATAATTATTGCCTTTACACTGGAAGTTTGTATTGTTTTCTTCTTTTATGTTTTCTGAATTTCCTTTGTACTTGAATACATTTTNAGTCTCTGTCAAATAAATAAATAAAATCTTTAAAAAAAAAATGTTTTTAATATACCACCACACCCCTTTCTCCCAAAGAAGTGAAGTGAAAATGTTTGAATGCCCATAATTATTGTCTTTACACTGGAAGTTTGTATTGTTTTCTTCTTTTATGTTTTCTGAATTTCCTTTGTACTTGAATACATTTTTAAATTTCCCAGTATATCATTTTTAAGTACCCAGCAGTGCTTGTTAGACAAAGAATGATCTCGCTATCCTCATCTCTCATTCTATATATCATCTCTTTCATCTCCAAGCATATCAAATGCATTGTATAGAACTCTCCTTTGGGTCTTCATCAACCCTTCGTCAACTTCATCAACCCCTTCATCAACCCTACGGAGTCTTCTTTCAAGGGCACATAGTTGCCTTTCAGAGGCTCCTAACCCAGTGAGCCTAGAAGGAGTGGATACATACACCGAGGATGTAAGAGATCAGGTCTTGGCCCATGGCTTCTTGCCCTCATGCAGGCAACCAAGCTGTCAACCAATATAACTTCAGGAGTTGATTCTGATACCATAGATATATATCATGCTTCCTTTAAAAAAGAGTTATCCTAGTCATCATGACATGGTTTATTAGCAGTTACAAACCATGTAACCTGACTTCCTCATTTTACAGATGGCGAGATTTGGCCAAGGGGTGTTAAGTGACTTTCTTGAATGAAATAACGACAGAAAAGTAAAAGGCCTTATGATTCCCAGGATAGTGGTATTCATTCTCTCATTCACTCTGAAACACGTCCTCTCTGCTATTTGCATGACTCTCAGGTCAGCTGTGTGGGAATTGTAAGGATGAATGAAGCACAACATTAGTACTCCAAGATTCTTATAATCAAGTATTGGAGATAAGGTATTCAAAAAACTGTTCTCATTAGCATAATTTGGGATAAAATTAAAGAAGCCGGATTTCTACATACCCTCAACAATTGATCAGATGTCTGTGTTTTTGTTGTTTTCTTTTGTTGCGTGAGACTCTTGTCTTCCCCGTAGGAACTTCCATCTGAGAACTGACCATAACCCCCAGGTCCACCATGGCACAGGTGCCTTGTTCCCCTTTTCTCTTCTGTGATTGCCAATCTTTTCCTTCTTTTCCCGTGATAACCCTTTCATAAAGGAAATATTAGATGGAATACCTGTATGTAATGAGTGGGGGAAACTTCAGTCCTCCTGTGCATCTCCTTTATTCCCACTACTGCATGCACACCTCTGACATGAACACACGGGGTTTCTTCTGCACCAGGAAATTCTCTGTGACACCCACTTGGTGTCCTGTGATTTAACTCAGTTATGACACCATTTATCTGGAAATAGCATGAGATCCCACCCATTACGGGCTCGGTCCCACAAGACTGCCCACCCCGCCCTCCACCCCCTACTTCAGATGCCAATGGTGAGTCCAGGTGGTCACCTGTGCTTCTGACCAATCAGCTAAAAATCTGAGGTTCCCACTGTCCCCTCCACAGGTTGGATGAATTTGCTAGAGCAGTCCACAGAGCTCAGGACGACGGTTTACTTACCATTTACCAATCGATTAGAAAAGGTTATGACAGGTGACGTAGATGAGCCTCCAGATGGAAGAAAAGCTTAGGGCAAGTTTGTGGGGTGTCCATGCCCTCTGCATGTGCCACTCTCCCAACACCAACATGTGCTCACCAATGCAGAAGCTCTTGGAAGCCCTACTTTAGGGATTGTTATGGAGGCTTTATCACATTGACATAACCAATCATTAACTTCATCTTTAACGCTTCTCCCCTTCCTGGAGAATGGGGGGTGAGGGTGAGAGGTGCGGCTGAAAATCCTAAGCTTCTAATCAGAGCTCGGTCGTTCTGGTAACCCGCCCCCATCCAGGAGCTCAGCAAGGGTCACCTCTTCACAACAAAAGACAGTGTTATCATCCAGGAAATTTCAAGGGAGTTGGGAACTCTGTCAGGAAGTGAAGTCAAAGGCCAAACATTAGAACAAAAGATGCCCTTAGTGCTCTTATCTCATAGGAAATCACAAGGATTTTAGGAATTCTGTGTCAGGAACCTGAGTCAGAGACCAGTACATATATTTTCCATTATTTCACAAAAGCAGATAAAAACAGTGGTGAAACTGGAGTGAGGGATATAAACACCCTACCATATGTCCCTGCAAAGGCCTCTAAGGTACATATGTGCTTCTTGGAACATATTCAGAAAATCCTATAGCTCTCAGACTATCACTCTATCCTAAAGCCCACCTTATTTATGTATCCTCAGAATCCCCAGAAATGCCTGCCCCGTGTCCAGCTTCCTTCCACACAGAGGAGAGCTGTTCCATTGAGGGAGGTGGGCACTGGAGGAGGAAACACTAACAGCCTCATTTGCCTGGGCTCATGAGTTTTTAATTGTGCCAGAAGCCAGTGTATTTTTTATAGTTTTCTATGGCTTTACAGGAAGTACAAATACTACATGAGGGTTCAGAGATGGGGAAAAATATCACTTTAGGCTGGGGATAATCAGGGAAGAGGGAAGTTTTCATGGAGGAGGTGACATTTGAACCAGGCAAGAATGGAGACAACAGACTTCTAGATAGAAGAGAACAGGGAGGAAGGCAGAGGCAGGAGACATGGGCATCTGTGGGAAAAGGCATGGGCTCCTAGCCTGGGAAGAGCCAGGTGGGAGATAAAAGACTGTTGGGGTCATCCCGTGAGCCAGGAGTTCCAGGCAAAGGGGGTTAGATTTTACTCATCAGGCACGGTGCCTCTGTCAGGTCTCAGCAGAAAGCAGAGGGCACACTCAGGAGGGGTGACTGAGGCATGCTTATAAGTTATTACTAGTTACAAAGACAAGAGCAAGGTTGGGGGAGACCGGTGGGAGAGGTTGAGCACTCTGGAACTGGCAAGAGCAGGGAAGAGTTGACCAGCCCAAGGCCTGAAGGGGAAAGGGGAAAGGGGAAGAAGGAGTTACCACAGGCTGGTGAGAAACAGCGGTAGGAGAGGGCCACCCACAAGGATAAAGCCAGTCTGCAACGTGTGTGGGAGATTGCTGAAGCATGCACACCAAACCTCACTCTGCTGCCCACTGCAATCTTATTTACCTTCTGGCCTGAGCGGAAAGCATGGGATGGAAGCTAGGGAGAAGAGAGCCCACTGAGCAGTCCAATGTCATCCTCCTGGGACCTGAGCAGGGTAGAGCAGAGAGGAGAATGAGTCTGCAGGAAACAACGGAAATGTCTGGTGCAATGGGGAACTAGCAAAGGTTTTGAATAGGCGAGCCCCACGAACTGAGCTGACTGCAGGCCAGAGAATGGAGGGAACAAGGCTCTTGTAATAGGTCTGGAGAGAGAGGCTGAAGACGCAGACCCTGGGCAGTGGTAGAGGGGCACAAGGGTTAGGAACTATGCTGCCCTCAGATACATGAGCTTTTCCCCTTTAGCAGTTTCTCACTCCAATCAGATTTTTGAGAGCTTATATACTTTCTGATCAGGAAACTGATTTTCCTATTTGTGGACTTCTCTCCTCAGATTTGAACCTGTGGTCTCAGGAGCTGGGGTGACCTGATGGGACATCCTCAAGAAGCTTCTGGACTCTGAACAAGAGAGAGTAGCACCTGGCCACATGTGCTCAGGGGAAGGCAGGCAGGCCACCCCTCACAGGCCCAGTTGCTCACCTCTGCAGTCTGACTCTAAGCAAGCACTATAGCACTTTAGAAAATGACCGCTCAGATCCTAGACCCCGATGCGTGTTCTGAGGCTCCTTCTTGTTGCCAGCCTGAAAACAAAGGGAATCCCCCCACACACACTTATCCAAACTGATTTCCAGAAGCAGAGATGAGTGGAAATTTTCAGGTACAGAAATGGACCAATTGCCAATAGAGTTATTTTTATCTGCAATTTCTTCTGGATTCCAGAAAAGCCTATTGAGTCCATGAACTCACAGAGCTTTAAACAAAGTCGAGCCATAATTGATATGTCATACAGCTTAGTGGAATCTTGAAAGAATCTGAGTTATTTTAATTAACAGAAAGCATTTAAGTACACAGTGGACAACTCCAAGTTGTGGAGAAAGGCCATTGAGTATTTTTGTGAGATCTAAATCACGAAGCATTTGTTTTAACCTGTAATGGCACCATATTAAATGATTTTTTAAAAACTACATCTTCTCTGTTAAAAATGCTGTTTTTTTTTTAACCTCAGAAACCAATGGCATACATTTAAAAAATTTGGCTAATATGCTGTCCCTGCAAAGATATCAGATGGGTACCCGTAATGGTCAAAGCCCCAAATGAAGGCTCCTTTCCTGGCCCTCTCTCTGACTTTAAACTCCACCTTTCAGTGCTCTGTCCACGTCTGTGACACAGTGACATTCACGAGTCGAGGTCTTTGATTGCTGGCGCTGTAGAAATGCTGTGGAATCCCCTTATGTGTGTGTCGAGGGGGAGGGTAACTGCATGTAGCAACAACCCGTTAATCCTGCTTAATTTGGTCTGTGTGCTGCAGCCGCCAAGGTCGGGGCACTGGCTGACCTATGAACTATCCAAATGGTGCATCGTCGAGCACAGCAGAGTCCTCCTAGGTTAGTGGGTTGTCGTTTTCAGTTTGGAACCATGAGGACTGGAGCACATGTTCTATCTTCCCCTTAGACTGTGAGCTCCCAGAACGCAAGAAGGGAGCAGGATTTTGTCAATGCTGCGATGTCTTGGGTGGAATAGATGCCTCATGCACGATTGGCTCTAAGACGCATCCCAATATGGAAGAGGATGGCTACGAATAACACTCTTACTTAGTATGACCTTAATATGATTGGCTAAAAGGAATGTAATGATAATCCTTAAAAACAAAAGAGCTGGATGAGTTCTGTGTCTTTAAAAAAAAAAAAGGAGCTTTTACAAAGGATGCAAAAATAGCATTTGGGAGTGTTTGAGGAATTGAGAAAGGCCGAACAAACGAAAATCACCTATGATCTCATCATCTCAACACAAGTATTTTCATTTTTGCTGTTGGCGTTTGGTCCTTGTCCAGACATGTACACGATTTCAGCCATAGTTGTGATTTTCTGTTCTTTTTTTTTTTTTTCCAAATTTATCATTGTACCATGGGCTCCCACCTATGTGGCTGACTAGTTCTCCTAATTATCATTTTTAATGGATGCACAAGTCACAGATCATAGTGAGCAAGGATTGGGCCCAAACTCTCTTCATCCCCTGACCACCATAAGCCCATATTTTGACTAGTGGACTACAGTGACATTTAGGGTCCCTAAGGACTAGTATCAGTTCAGAGTTGTTTAGGAATCCCTGAAAGGCCTGGGAATTTCCATTTCCCCCAGCGCATAAACACCTTCATAAATGACCTCAAGTCCCTTTGGGGATGGCTTCGAGGAAGATCTACAGTATTTGTGGCATTGTTGCAGGGTCCTTTCTGAGAACTGGGGAAGAAGCTATGACTCTCAGTTGTGAAAACTCAAGTCAGATTTCTATCATGTAGATCAAGTAATGCTTTGATAGACTGGCCATCAACTTAATTCTTAGGGCCAACCACCACTGAAGATTTCCTACAAGTAAAGGATTCTGATTGCTCTTCTGGGATCTTATCATCTCCATTGAAATCAGGAAGCCCATCTCAGGGGCAGCATTTCCCTCCAGCACCCTTGGCCTGCAGAAAACAGCCATCTGGAGGTATCCAAGGTGGCTGGGGCTCCCTCACTAATGCATTTCTCAATGCTTTGGTGAAGGGAATATTCCTTGGGCCCTTTCAAGATGAGGAAAGATGCACAGGTTACATATGATAAATTACTCCATTTTCCCTAACTCCTTAAGCCTTTAGGATCCTTCCTGTACATTATTCCACAGAAATTCTATCAACTCATTGTCACCGTTGAGCACAGGTTTCAGCCGAACAACTAAACAGACCACTCCCAGCTGCTCAAAGTCATACATTTGTTTCAGCTTGCTTTCACTGTGTAACACAGCTTATGTCATATGTTTCTCATGTATGCTTTTATGATTGTGTAATTAGCAATTTAGGCTGGGTTCAGCGGGGGCAACTCATTTCTGCTTTATGGGGCATCAGCTGGGCTCACTCACACATTTGCAATCAGTTGACACATTGCTTGGAAGATGCTGGCCTTAGGTGGCCCTGCTCACATGTCTTGGAGTTGGTGCTGGCTGCGGGCTGAGCCACGTACCTTCAGCAGGTCTATCCATGCTTCTGCAGTATGGAAGCCAGCCCAAAACAGCAAAAAGAGGGACAACCCCAATGTGCAAGTAGTCTTCAGGTTTCTGTTTGCATCACATTTGTTAATGTCTCATTGGCCGAAGCAAGTCAGGTAGCTAGGCCAAAATCAATGTGGGAGGGACTTACGTGAGAGCCTGATCTATAAAATAGTATGATTCCCTGGAGGCTACTGCTGTAACAGTCTACCATAGCATTAAGTCCAAAAACCCATGGAGAGTGTATTATATCAGGATTACCTAAATTTGGCCCCAGTCCAAGGTTGTATTCTGTTTCTCTTGGTCTGATACCCCTAGAGTCCATCCCAATGTTTATTAGGTAGGTTTCTTCCAGTATGAATTTAACAAAATCTTGTGATTCTTTTGGAGTAAAGCCTTTTCCTCCAGAGCCAGACTCTGCCCTTCTCCCCCTGAATATGCTGGGATCTGACTCTAAATAAAAGCCCAAAGACCGTTAGAGCTTAGAGCAGTGGGTGTAGAAAGGACAGGGATCCCCATGCAAGGCAGCTGCCTCATCTGTGCTTATTACAGGTTTTCAAGCACAGGAGGGCTGGGATCATCAAATAGGGCTTGAGAGGCTTCTTCCCAGGGAAGCTCAGGGATATTGAGGGGTTAGGGGAGGTCAAGATTTTCAGCATCATCCAAGTCCGCCCAAACGTTCCTGTTCCTAGTCATCAGAGTCCTATTCCTTCCAAATTTCTGCCTCAACTTCCACACGTGAGACTTGGCCAGTCTGTGACTGTTTGACTTGGGTCTGGTTTTTTAGATACATCTGTCCTGTGACTAAAAGGAATAAGAGACACGGTCTGGACAGGCTTAGAAGCCATCTGATGCTCTGAAGATGATTTGAGCGGCGAGCTCTGGGCTCCTAGTTTCCTTCCTGCGAGCACCCTGGTGCAGTCCGAAGCAGCCACCTTACCCTGCATTCCTCATGACTGTCTTTGCCACCAGAAGGCGACTGTTAGTGCATCTCCAAATCCCGGCCTCCTGCTGGCACTCAGACCTAACATGAATAGACCGTAATGTAATGAATCACAATGCCATTGCCTGCCGTAGATTACTGGTTCCCATTTTCCACTGGCAAAGAGTTAAGCTCTGAGTTCGAAGCAAATAAACCCCAGCATCCTGTTTTTCAGAGTCTGTTTCCTAGGACCACTGCTGATCCAGTCCTGTACCAGCCAGGGTCCAGGCAGGAAAGTGGAGTGGATTTAATATTAGGAATTGGTTATAAAGATATTAGAAGGCAGAAAGAGCAAAAAGTAGATACCAAAGAAACCCAAATATTAGAGCTGCAGACAGCAGCTAGCTTTCTGCTGTGGGCTGCTGACAGAAATGACAAATGCAGGAACTGGAAACAGGAAGGAATTATCTGCTTCCCACATTCCCATCCCCAAGGGCCTCCCATCTATTGAACTTTACAGGAAGCCAGCTGGCAAGGGACACTGGTAAATGCAGTTTGCTGAATTCTAGCCCGAGCCTGGCGGAACAGAATAGAGGAAGATAAGCTTAGAACGGAGAATGGGAGGTAAATAACCAATTCCTGCATCAAAGCTTATCTAGGTAAACGGAGATATATTTCCTGAGAGGGGAAAATACAGAGGCAGTGGATTCCAGTTACATTGTGGCACAAGGAATATGGCATTTGCCCATATAACGAGGGCCTAATATACATTTATTGATTAATTGGAGAAGAAGATAGCAATAGAGAACTGCTTTGGCCAGGAGCATAGGACAAAATAAATTTATTTTTAAATGCATTTTGTAGAGGAAGTTGTATCAGTTGCATCATTTGGTTGCAACTGAAAGAAAACCTGGAGCAAATGGGCTTATATTAAAAAAAAACAGAATGCATTTGCTTATGTAACAGAACAGCCAAAGGTGTGGGTGGGCACAAGGGTCTAACGATGACATCATGATCCAGGTTCTCTCTACCACCTCTTCCTTCTGCTTCCTTTTTGTGATCTATTGTCAAGCATGACTTTGTATTTTCAACAGTAGGCTCCTCTTAGGGGAAGTAAACTTCAAATAGCATGTTTGCGGCTCTGTTCTGTTTGTCCTATAAAAATAGAATTCCATGTTAGAACAGATGCAAGAAGTATAGAGGAAGCAACTAATGCCCAGAATTTGGAGTTGTACAGATCAAATAGAAATATAACCAGGTTAGAAAAAAAAAAAAAAAAAGAGAGAGAAAAGAAATATAATCACACTGCTGGTCAAATCAGGCAACTTCCCAGGGTCTTGATCCCCCTTTGCTTTAAAACTCAGCACATGAAATGCTCTACCTATGGGTAATTTAAAGTTTAAATCAAAACAAAATTTAAGGAGGCCTGTTCAATCATAACATTGGCAAATGTTTTTTTAATGATAACACATATTGCTCCAGAATATGTCGTTAAATTGGTAGACTCATAAATTATTAGTGGTCATATAAATCAGTACAATTTTTTTTGAGGCATATTTGTCTATAGATTGGAGGCCATACAATTTGTCATACCATTTGTTTAATTGTACTCTGTAAATCTGTAAATCTGAAATAATTCAAAAAGATATAGAAAGCTAAAGACATGGAGACATTCACTGTAAATATAAATATGTGATTTTTAAAAAGATTTTATTTATTTCTTTGACAGAGAGAGAGAGCACGAGCATGGGTAGCGGTAGGCAGAGGGAAAGGGAGAAGCAGGCTCCGCATGGAGCAGGGAGCCTGATGTGGGACTCGATCCAGGATCCTGGGATCATGAGCTGAGCTGAAGGCAGACGATTAACCAGCTGAGTCATCCAGACATCC
This sequence comes from Ailuropoda melanoleuca, assembly GCF_002007445.2. Lineage (NCBI taxonomy): Eukaryota > Metazoa > Chordata > Mammalia > Carnivora > Ursidae > Ailuropoda > Ailuropoda melanoleuca. The sequence goes on along the minus strand of NC_048234.1, from coordinate 19,105,529 downwards.
CTAAATATGTGATTTTTTTAAAAAAAGCTTTTCCATAACATTGAGTGAAAAAAAGCAAGGTATATAACTCTATACTCAGTTAAAGTTAAAAAAAATGAACTAAAAAAATATAGCAAGAACCATGTCAAGGTTTATACCTCTACCCAAAAATACCATTCCAAGGATTTTTCTAAAGGAAATCCATAGACTGAAGTAAAATATGTCTTATATGAAAAAATGTACTCATTACAGTCTTATCTAAATGGTCGCAAACTGGAAATAACCTGTCAAACAAAATGGAAGTGAGTTAGCGATAGTAATTTGTATTTACATTGCAGACTACTATCGAGTCGTAAAATGACAGTTCAAAAGATTATATGGAAATATGGAATAATTGTTATAATTTTAAGTGAAAAAAATAATTTCTCACCCTGAGCCCATCACTGCATCACTCAGTTTATGTATGTGATCTCTTTTCACGCTCGCACGGTCTGATGGGCAGAAAGGGTGTGATCTTCATTGTTAGATGAGAAGGTGCAGACAAAGTTCATTAGTAATTTTCCCAAATTCACACAGTCAGTAGAGCCGGGATTCAAACCTAAGCTAACTGACATGGAAGCCCTTTCTCCTTATCTAACTAGCATGCTATAAATCCCCAGACACTTGAGGATAAGTCGCAAAAGTAAAGAGAGAGAGAATCAGCCTGGAACAACAATGTGGGAGTCTTATAATAATGGTTTCCTTTTTATTACAATGTCAAGTCCAAATAAATAAATAACAAATAAGAAAAAAGAATGGAACAAAAAGCTGGAAAGAAGTATATACACTAAAATATTAATAAGGTTTTGTTAAAGTGGCAGAGCTGCATGTGGAACTTCCCCCTTTTCTCTATTTTACAAAAATTTTTGGTAATGTACAGCACTTTTGTAAAGTATTATTTTAAGTGTTCCCTTTGGCAGCACATACACTAAAATTGGAAAGATAGAATGTTAGCACGGCCCTGTGCACAAAATTCTGTAAAGCATTCCGTATGAAAATACAGCTATATAGCACGATATGGAAGCCAGAGCTCTTTATGCTTATTGATCGATGAAACACCGTGGTACTCAGAAACAGCAATGGTACTTCTGGCAATGTGTTATTAGAAATAGGAATATCTGTCATTTCCTTCAGAGATTTTGAGGAGAACTATGATTTCACTTATACGTGGAATCTAAACAAAAGAAATGAACAATGAGAACAAAAGAGAAAGAGGCTCAGAGGTACAGAAAACAATCTGGTGGTTGTCAGAGGGGAGGGATGGGGAGACAGGCAAAATAGGTGAAGGGGAGGAAGAGGTATAAACGTCCAGTTCTCAAATAAATAAGTCACAGCATAAGGAATATTGTCAATAATATTGTAATAATTCTGTATGGTGGCAGATGGTGCCTAGACTTACCGTGCTGATCCTTTCATAATGTCTGTACGTGTCGAATCACTATGTTGTATACCTGAAACTAACAAATATGATATATCAACTATACTTCAATTAAAAAAAACTGGGGGGATGACTTTCACAAAGTCCTGTTTTTAGCACATTTGGGAAGAAAATCTAAAAGCACATATTCCTTCCTTTTTTCCTTCCTCCTCTCCTTTGCAGTCTCAGCTGTGAAATTAGAATGGTAATAACAGTCTCTGTCTCTGTCAATGTGATGAGATTATGGTCAATTTTTATTTTCTTTATATTCTTCCTGTATTTGAAAGGTTTTATTTATATTTTTTATTTTATTATGTTCCATTAGCCAGCGTATAGTACAACATTAGTTTTTGATATAATGTTCAACGATTCATTAATTGCATATAACACCCAGTGCTCATCACCACACGTGCCCTCCTTAATGCCCAGCACCCAGTTACCCCATCTCCCCTCCCCCCTCCTTTCTATAACCCTCAGTTTGTTTCCTGGAGTCCAGAGTCTCTCATGGTTTAAAAAACACATTTTTCATTCATTCATTCATTCATTCATTCATTCATTCATATTTGTCAGACAGAGAGCATAAGCAGGGGGAGCAGCACTCAGAGGAAGAAGCAGCTCCCTGTTGAGCAAGGAGCCCGATGCGGAACTTGATCCCAGGACATCAGGACCTGAGCTGAAGGCAAACGCTCAACCAACTGAGCCACCCAGGCATCTTAACATTTTACATTTTTAATCTGAAAAAAATAGTAAACTTGATGTTTTTAAATTATTTTATTTAAATTTAAAAGATTCTTTAAAAAAATTTTGATATTTTAAGGACACCTAGGTGGCTCAGTCCATTAAGCATCTGCCTTCAGCTCAGGTCATGATCCCAGCGTCCTGGGATGGAGCCCCTTCTGGCTCTCAGAGGGGAGCCAGCTGCTCCCTCTCCCTGTGCCCCTCTTCCTGCTTGTGCTCTCTCTCTGTCTGTCCCTCTCAAATAAATAAATAAGTAAATAAAATCCTTTAAAAAATATTTTGAAATTTTAGTTTCAGTGTCTATCTCTTGAAAATCAAAAGGTTGCATGAATGCCGAAGACTATAGTATTTTTGGCAAAAATTTTACACGCATAGCCTGTTCTTTCCCTTACGTCAGGCGCACACTTTCACCCATGTTTTTAAGAGACGTTAAAAAGAAACTAAAAGAAAAGTTGACTGAGTGAAAGTGTGCAGAGGCGCTAGGGTTGCCAGCATCCTGCCCGCTCAGTCAGGTGTGACGTCGGCCTCTGCGCACAGCGCATGACTGGCCTCTGACAGAACGTGTGACACACGCATGTGACGGGCGAGCTCTCCCGTCTGCTCCACGTCGCGCTCTGGGGACTTGACCTCCGAAACCACCCTGCTGGGACCAGGCAGTTCAAGGGTGGGGAGTGTGAGGGGTCTTTCCAAAACACACACATTGTTTGAGTTCTTGTCTAAAAATGAAGAGAAGGAAAGAACAGTGAGTGTGAGGGGCTGGAATGTGACGGTTGGAAGCTGTTTGGGGAAATGCCAGTCCGACCATCTGCAGCTCGGCCCCATGAGAGGTGTCATGAAAAGTTTGAGCCCCGGAGTCCAGAGTATCTCATGGTCTGGGACATAATCTGAGGGTTACAGAAGGGAGGAGGTGGGGAGATGGGGTGACCGGGTGATGGGCGTTAAGGAGGGCACATGTGGTGATGAGCACTGGGTGTTACAGCCACCGATGAAATGTTGAACACTAAAAAAAAAAAGAAAGAAAGAAAACTTCAAGCCCAGGCTGGCAGACGCTGCACTTCTCTGAGTGTTCATCGATGAGACCGGGGGTTCACTGGACTCCCCAACAACATTGTCTCCCTTTCAGGGCCACCTCGGGGAAAAGGCCGCTGGTCTAGTCCCAGCGACCCATCAGATTCCATGTTGGGGCTTGGGACCCTGTCAGCGCAGTGTGAGATGTGAGGGGTTCACAGTCTTTATGAGATACACTACACTTTCAGGGGTTCTCCGGGGCTGGAGAAAGCCACATGGGAAAGGTTGTATAAAAAGCAAGGCCACAAAATAAATAATAAAATAAAATAAAATAAAATAAAATAAAATAAAATAAAATAAAAAGCAAGGCCACATACAGTTAAGGGTCTGATGAGAGGAAACAGACCATAAGTACAAAGGAGTTCAAGTGAGTGGGAAGAGAAGCACAAGACTAGGGAGGGAATGAGAAATGTACTGGGCCTGGAAGGTTTTTAGTGACAGGGAGGGAGTAGATCAGTAACGGTGGCAGGGCTGAAATTCAGAAACTTCGCCAACCTGCCCAGCAGTGGCACTGGTCCAAAGGCGAAGAAGCATCCTGGAAGCTGGTTGTTAAGTGGTGGCCAGGGGGCTATCTGGGGGGACCTAGGGGATGCAGCAAGTCTCAGGAGATGGCAGGATGGTGGGGGATCACTCAGGGTGCTCTGGACTGTGACTATTTTCTATCTAGATAGTTCTACCCACTACAGAGGTGCAACCATACCAGTATCTGCTGAAAATCAGCCTTGAATGATGGCAAGATGTATAACAATGTGTAAAACTTGCTTTTGTATATGGCATTTCATTTGATCTGTCTGTCAGTCTGTCTACCTGTCTAACTAGCCATCTGTCTGTCTGTTTCTCTGTCTGCATATTTACCTGTCTTTCTGTCTGTCTGGCCGCAGAGATCAAAAACATAGGTGAAGATGAAGACGTGGGTCTGAAGGGAGCCATCATGCATCTTTCATTCAGTCATCTCGTCATTCCTCTCACAAACTCAGGGCCCCTGGATGTTGTCAGCTGGGCACTCAGCTGAGGAGTCCACCCAGAGCTGGAATTGTCACATAGGATCTGGGTCTCATGCCACAAGCCCTGATATGCAGCCAGGTCAGAATCTGCAAATGGCAACAGGAGGAAACAAGTGAATCATAATCAGTATGGATCCGAGTCAGGCCTCAGGGGAGGCTGGTCTGACAGGGGGTCAAGGACAGATCAGAAATCTAGTCACAGTGTTTTGTCAGGAACTGATGGCTATCCAGCTTTGCAAACAGGTTTGAGAAGGAAACAAATGGAGCCCGAACCAATTGGACTCGACAGTAGTAACATCATCACCATTTCGATTTCTGTGGCACTTTAAGATTTGCAAAGCATTTTCCAATATCTAGTTGAGCCTTACTGCCAACTGGTAAAGCAAACAGTGCAAACATTCTCATCTCAGTGATAAGGCAAATCAGGTTGAGAGAAGGAAAGTAACTTGCCCAATGCACCCATTTCTTTTTAAGCAGAGTTACCAGTTGGTTAGCTCAAGGAGATGCCATAAGCACAGAATATCTTCATTTTTATCACAGCACATACAGAGAGTTGCATTAATATGCATGTACGTCAGTTAAGATGGCTGGGAGAAGAGGTCAGACTCACAAAACATCTATTAAAAAAAATTGTCTTTTTTTTCTCTTTACCTCTGTCTTAATCAGCGACCCACATAAGGACATAGAAGATGAGCCTGTGTTATCTGAAGGCTAATTAAGTGGGGAGAACAGTCGGTCAGGTAAGTGAGAGTTTTCTAATTTAAAAATCCCAGCTTCACTAAGTCAAGACCAAAGAGATAGAGTAAAAGTCTTTGTTTTTAGGTGTGTGGGCAGATGGTAGAAGATGGAAGAAGCTTGCTTTGTTAGCAATGAATATGAAAAAATTCTGGGGACTTAATATAAAACAATGAGTGCCATCATACTCATAAACTACAAATGTGTCATAACCACAAAGGCGGGTTAAACTGAAATCCAGTTGCTAAAAAGCGAAGAACGTTAGCACATCTGAGAGCAGGATACTGTTTAGGACTGGGAACAAATAGTTTTGCTGTACCTTCGATGTGTAGACCAGCCTGCACCTGGAGTGTTTTGTTCTCTTCGAGGCCCTACTTAACCGGGACATTGATAGATGGGAATAGATCTGGGGCGGGGCACCCAAAATAGTGACGGGGCTGGAAAATACCGTGGATTAGGACTGTTTAAAGGAATTAGGTGTATTTTTCCTGGAGAATTATCAAGGGAAGACGTGAAAGCAAGTTCAGGAGGTACAAGTGACACTGAAGTAGTTTGACCCAGAACCAGAACGATCTCAAAGTTCCTCTCCAAGACCTGGAAATACACGCACCTCAGCACTACCAGTTTTAGGATGCTCTCGAAGGTATTCTTCCCTGAGGAGGGAAACTCGTGAGGTCTCCTTTTTATCCTACGATCCTATAACTGTTCAAACTACTCATTCAACTTCCTTCAGGGTCAGCGGGGAGTGGAGGGTGATGGGGCAATGAGCTGGTTTCCAGCTCTACCCTCTCTGATGCATCTGGTTCTAGGGTGGAGCTTCACGTATGTTTCACAACAAATACCAGAGACCCGGATCTTTCATCAGCAGCATGACTTTCTAGATCTTATCCTCAAATGACCTTTCCTCTACCCAGATATTCCAATCAATCTATCATCGAATAAGCCCAGTTTCTGCACCTCATTGGTATGGCTCCTTGAGAACTATGTCAGCTTGCCATATTCCTTTTTTTAAAAAAGATTTTATTTATTTATTTGACACAGAAAGATAGAGAGAGAGAGCACAAGCAGGGGGAGTAGCAGAGGGAGAAGGAAAAACAGGCTCTCCACTGAGCAGGGAGCCCGACACAGGACTGGATTCCAGAACCCTGGGATCATGACCTGAGCCAAAGGCAGATGCTTAACAGACTGACCCACCCAGGCACCCAGCCATATTCCTCTCTCAATATTATTACTTTTTCCTCTAAACTCTGTTTTTAAACTCAAACATCCCGTTTTCAATACTCCTTGTATCCAAGAACAGAGCGAGGCTAAAGACACAAACGAGAAACTATGTAAAGGGTAGTCAGTGTCTGCCTTCACCTGGAGGATAACGTCAGGATTGAGGAAGAGCTGAGGTGAAGTTCTGGGTTTGCTTTTAAGGTGGTAGCCAGGAGTCACTCTCCCTTAGAGAACTGCATCCAGATAGGATCAGGCACTGCAGACAAAGGAAGTGGTTGCGCCTGGGCCTGTGAAGAGAGAGGCTGGGAAGTCCCTACCCTTCCCTCTATGCACATACCACCTGCATGTCTCCATCTTTCTGCCTGAACACTCACCTTCAGAGATAATTTCCTTTAGGCCTCAAAGCCTTTTTAGACTTTAAGAAGCTCCTAGGAGCTATTCATTAACTCGACCAGGGCGACATACAAGACTGGGAGAAAGGGCCGTTTTCAGGGAGGTAGGGTCCAGGGCTCCCCTTGGAAGTGCAGTCATGGGAAAACCACACTGTTCCTCTCTTTCATGTATTTACCACCGATTTAGTGCTAAGCACTATATATTAGGCACAGGGGAGACGGAAATAGTAAGACATCATTCCTGTCCTCAAGGGACTTGCAGATCATAGAAGTCGTCTTTCTGACCTTTTACATAGTTGTATCCTATATGAAAGGAAAGATGTTCTAAGATGACTCAAATGGGGAAAGCAGCTGGGGTATGTGTGGTTGGGTAACCCACGATGGGGCTTTTACCCTCCCATCATTGGGAGGCGGCGGGGGGGTAGCTAGAAACCACTGGTTTGGTCAGTGGAAGGCAGTACACCCAGGGAGGGAACAGGGGTCCTGGAAGGACTGGAGGGATGTCTAACAGAACCTCTCAGTCAAGTGCTGGGGCCATGAATTTTTCTGTAGGATTTTATGTTTTCAGGTAATCCTTTACAGAATTAAGTGAGGAGCCCCCCACCCCCCAGGCCAATACTGGTAAGGCCGAAGAGCTAGAGTTCCTCAGGACTTTCTTTTGGAGCCTCAGACAGAGGAAGGCAGATGAGAGACGTGGCATGCTATAAAAGCCGACTTTTTACCCCAAAACACTGGAGGATAGTGAAACACTCTCCATCAGTAACAACGGCTAACTTCTGCAGAGATACACAACCACAGGGGGTGCGTGGCAGAATCTCATGGGGAAAGGGGGAAATCGGAAGTGATTTCATAAAGTTTCCTACTTGGGTTTAGATGACCTTTTCCCACCTGAGTTGAGACCGGTAGATACAGGCCTGAGTCAGAGCTGCTCTGTCACTTACCAGCGACCCGCCCAGAGGCGGGTTCCTCTCTGAGCCTGTTTCCTCACAGGTGAGATAATCAATCTTCCCCCGCAGCATCGTTGACAGGAGTAAGCATAGCATACTAATGTACCCACCCTGGTTAGTATGTAGCAAATAGCCAAAGCTATTCCAGTTAGGATCTTGGTTTTACATTTATGTGATTAAACTAATTATTAAGGGTTTTTTCCCCCCTGAAACAGTCAACCTCAAAGGTAAATTTAAAGTGTTCTTTCTGGGAAAAAAAATCTGGCGAGTTGGAAATAGCAGCTTCTCTCCACCTCCACACCCCAACTTCCTCTTTCCAGCAATTAAGATGTCATGAAATACTGACCCCCAGTTTAAGCTGGGGTGCCTCATTACATAGGGCAATTTTCTGTTAGGAGCTTATTTCCTGAAAATCCCAGGATTTTCCCTTCTGCATGAAGGCTGACTGAGCAGACTCTCTTGTCCCACAGTATAGGTTTTGAGACAAATGACCATACTAGTGGCTAACCATTCATTAAGCTTTGGCTCTTTGGTGCCCAAGTGAAAGTGAAGAGGAAAGGAACACACAAGGAAGTCTGCTGTGCTAAAAACTGCACGAGCTGTTCTGCACGAATCATTAAATGTAACCATTTAGAGCAATTTGGCAAGATACGTAGGCTTATCCTCATTTTCCTGATGAGAAATGGAAACTGAGAGTCCCATGTCCAAGGTAACATGTCTGGTAATTAGGGAATAGTCCTGGGGCCCAAGTACATTTTTCTCGAGCTCCAAAATTTTTTACAGAGACCACAAAAGAACATGTGTTTTGGGGCTCATGGACATAAGACATAATTAAGAAGTGAAATGGATCGGGACAAAGGCTCACTACTTCCAAGCACACGTAAGTGATCGTCTCTCCGGTGGACACTCACTTCTGGTTGTGACTGAAACCGAGCGGCCCAGGCTCAAGTTCAGACACTTCCTCTCCACTCAGCCAACGGCCATAAAGGAAAAAGAAGTGGCAAAAAGCAGTTTCAGGCTGATCATGTGCAAACTCTAACCTTCCCTGGACAAGAGGAGTAAAGGGACCACGTCTATGCATCCCAGGACATCGAGCAGTTGCCTAGGAGATCGAAATCAATCCATTGTTTCAAACACATGTTGTTGTGTTCTTCTGGCCCCAACAGCTGAAGCTGAAAAAACATCCTGCCTCCCAAGCAAAATCACATTTAGATAAAAAAGCACATCTGTGTTCTGCAGTTTGATATTCACAGCCGTCCCTCTTGTCCCCTCAGGAAGCACCGGCCACAGGCCTTTGCAGACCTGGGACCCTTTGGGGATCAACACAAATGCACAGACCACACTTGGAGAAGCACCGTTACCACCTCACTTTGAATTACAACGGCCAGACCAGGGTTTCTTCCAGGATAAATCCAACCGCTTGACCGCTTGACCCTCGAGGTGGTCTCCACCTATCAATTAATTGCAGATTACTTTCTTCCTCTTTTTGTCTTTTTTTTTCCTGTTTTAATTCAAGCAACCGACAGACCTGCTTAAAGCAGTCTTCAACGACTGCAGACTGCAGACGTTCTGAAGGAAGTAAGAGAGATTAAGAGATCTAGACCCTATTTTCTTTACAGTGATTGCTGTATAACTGAGCACAATTGTTATTTTTTATCTTGAAAATCAAAAACGCCTCTAGAGGCTCTAGTGTAGGGCCTTGCTATTTGCATGTTTCTTCCCCTGCCTTCCCCCTTGGCTCTCCTGCACCCGCGGGGTTAGAGGAACCAGCTACCTGTGGGAAGGAGGTAGAGAGAACACACAAGCAGAGCTACCAGCTCAGGGCAAGCATCCGAGGTGGCCTTCCTACAGTCATATTGTACAATTAGGTTTAAAAGCCAAACCAAATACCACCCTACCACCAACGTAGCTTTCCTTTCTCAACTCTGTTTTATGGTAACATGATTTTCCATCGCTGAGTGATGATACTGTGATGACCTTAAGGGATTTCTATGCTGAATTCGCAGAAACAGTTTGGGGGAAGCATGTTACTTCTCTTTTGCTTCCCCTCCCCAAAGGTCCCTTTTATGCACCTCAAACTTACTCTTCAACCCATTCTTTTGATGGAAATTAGTCTATGTTTCCCTGTACACCCCACCCTTACCCCAGTGGCCAAAACACACAAAAATCAGAGCCAGTTCCTCAGCCAACTGCAGTAATAACCTCCCACAGGGGCTGAAACCCCACTCGAACCTGGATTTTTTCCTCCTCAGGATTCCTCTTGGAGAAAAAGAATCAGGGCAGCCCCCACGCAGAGGACTGAGCATAGAACAGAAACCCCAGAGCCTTCCAGCTTCAAGCCATTCCCATGAGCTACGTAGGGCTGGAGGGAGAAAAGTCTAGTACAGGAAGGGCAGTGGAAGCTTTGGGAAGCAATCTCTCAGGAGATCTGGAAGTGTGAAGAGAGCTCTGTAGTTACTGGGAATATGAAGATATCGGTGCCTGACAGACAGTAGGTGCTCAATAATAATTGAACAAGTGCATGAATGAATGGGCAAAAGGGAAAAAGCAGAAGAGATGGGAGGGCCGGGTACAGACGACACTCACCTTTACTTTCCTCCTAGGATCTTTTTTAGAATTATTTCCATTTTTTCCATTGGCTCCAAGATGGTGCATAGACACCACCTCCAGGCTGAAGGCTTCTTGATCGGTCCATCTTTCCAGCCTCGGTGCTGGCTAGACTTAGGTGTCCATTTCCGCACCTCCCAGGCAAAGGCTCATGACAAAGCAAGCCTGAGCAGTAAGACAAAAGAGAAAAGGAAAAGGTGAGCCAAGAAGTCTGCATTCTCTTCCTTCTGTTTCAATCTGCTGGTGCTTCCGTGGATGTTAAATTCTTCACGCCCTGTTTTCCATAACTATGAACTCTAGTTAATATCACTGAGGCAACAAGATGGTAAATTCACTGACCATAGATTTGTGACATTGTAAAGGGAAACACCATATTTGGCAGTATCTAGAGAATACACCTTCAAAACAGACCCTTAGTTCTTATCCGCTCTTCCCTAAACCACCACTCCTCAGACTTTAATGTGCCCTTGAACCACTCAGGAGTTTTACCATATCATTAATGAAGTATACTCGACATACAATATTACATTACTTTTGGGTCTATAACACGGTGATTTGACATTTGTATATGTTGTAAAATGGCTGCCTTAGTAAGCCAGTTATCATCTGTCACCTTATAAGGTTAATACCATGTTATTGACTACATGCCCCATGCTCTACCTTACATCCCAGGACTTATTTATTTTACAACTGGAAGTTTGTACTTTTTGATCCCCTTCACCCGTTTGCCTCACACCCTCCTCCCCTCCAGCAACACCCAACCTGTTCTCTGTATCTGTGAGTATGGGTTTGGTTTGGTTTGGTTTGTTTAGGTCCTAGCTTAGGTCATTGCCAAAAGCATCTTCCAGCTTTAATTCTTGTCAGGTCTCCCCCACCCTCATGTACCTGCTGGACACTCTGGACATCAGTGACTTGCAGAGCCCCAAACATGTCAGGCTCTTCAAACCTGTGTGGCTTTGTCCATCTTCCCTCTGCTCTTCACCCCCCTTCACTGGATGAGCTCCTTCATGGCTCAGCTCACATGTAACCTCTTCCAGGGAAGGATAGGTATTAAATGTTCTTCGACTATTTGGTAGAATTCCCCAGTGAAGCTGTCTTGTCCTGGGCTTTTGTTTTTTGGGAGATTTTTGATTAGTGATTCAATCTCCTTACTAGTAATCAGTCTGTTCAGATTTTCTGTTTCTTCCTGATTCAGTATGTTTCTAGGAATCTATTTATTTCTTCTAGGTTGTCTAATGTGTTGGCATATGATTGTTCATAGCAGTCTCTTACAATCCTTTGTGTTTCTGTAGTGTCAGTTGTAACTTCTCTTTCATTCCTGATTTTATTTGAGCCCTCTCTCCTTTCTCTCAGTGAGTCTAGCTAAAGGCTTCTGTCAATTTTGTTTATCTCTTCAAAAAACCAGCTCTTGGTTTCACTGATCTTTTCTGTTATCTTTTTAGTCTCAATTTCATTTATTTCCACTCTGATCTTCGTTATTTCCTTCCTTTTACTAACTTTGGGTTTCATTTGTTCTTCATTTTCTTGTTCCTTTAAGTGTAAGGTTAAATTGTTTCTTTGAGATTTTTCTTGTTTCTCGAGGCAGGCTGGGATTGCCATGAACTTCCCTCCTAGAAACTCTTTGCTGCATTCCATACATTTTAGTGTCATTTTTCTGTTTTTATTAATCTCTGGTATTTTTTAATTTCTCCTTTTAATTTCTTTGATGATGCAGTGGTTGCTCAGTAGCACAGTGTTTAATCTCCACGTATTTGTGGGTTTTCCAGCTTCCTTTTTGAAATCGATTTCTGGTTTCACGGCATTGTGGTTGGAAAAGATGCTTGATAAGATTTCAATCTTCTTGAATTTATTGAGACTTGTTTTGTCTTGCCGAACAGGTGATGTATCCTAGAGATCGTTCCGGGTGTATTTGAGAATGTGAATCCTGCTGCTTTTGGATGGAATGTTCTTTATATATCTGTGAAGTCCCTCCAGTCTAATGTGATGTTTGAGGTTGATGTTTCCTTATTAATTTTCTGTCAGTGGATGACCTATTGACACATGTGATCTCTTCATCGATTTGGTGCCCTTTCTCACTCCCTGCCCCCTTCTCCTCTAGGTCTCTTAGGGTTTTTTTTATTTTTAAAAATTCTTTTTACTTTTTGCTGCTCTGTCTGAGTGGGTTTCAGTGCTTTTTCATCCAACTCACTAGTCTTTTCTTCCATTTTATCCAGTCTGCTGTCAAACCCTTCTAGTGTGTATTTTTTTCGTTCAGTTCTTATATTCCTCAGCTCTGTGACTTCTGCTTGTTGTTTTCTTATATTTTTCTGTCTCCTTCTTGGAGTTCTCACTCTGTTCATCCATTCTTCTCCTGAGTTCAGCAAGCACCTTTATGACTATGACTTGGGATCTTTATCCATATCATTAAGGTCTTTTTTTCTGAGGTTTTGTGTTTCTCTCTCATTGAGAACAGACTTGTCAGTTTCCTCATTTTGCTTGATACTCTGTGTTTCTATGGAGTAGGTGAAACAGCTAATCTCTTTGAGTGTTGAAGGAACAGCCTTATGGAGGTGATGAAATTTCTTATTCACCCTTGCCCTCGTTCTCGGTTTTCTCTTGAACCTTTGTGATTATCTAAAGGGCCTGGTTTATTCTTGGTAAGTCACTGTTGTTAAGGGTGTCCCAAGGTCTATCAGTGTTCCAAGGAGAATAATCTCCTTAGCACCCAGTTTCAGGCTGACTGGAAGTCAGACTCTCCCACAGAAGATTTGAAGTATGCAGATTAGACAGTCCCGTGGGGCCACAGTTGTTAAACCCTGCTGGCCTCCGGATTGGAGGATCTGGATGTGTCCCTGGGCAACAGTTTCAAAATCAGGGCCCCAGATGAATGGAGAAGCTCCTTTCTGTGAGGTCTTACTGAGCTGTAGTAGGGCCCGGGGGGTGTGCAAGGATGGTGTCTCTAATACATTTTCTGGGAGCACCTCCACAGCCTCTAGTTGTATGGCAACCCTCAGGCTGAGCTCCAGGTTTAGAAAATAGGCCTTTTTCAAACGAAGACTGGGGGTGCATTTCAATATGTTCTCTGTGCAATGCTCTGGCCAACACCTGTCTTTCTGACAGTTTTAGCTCAGGATCCCTGCCCCCTTGGCCACCAGGGCCAGGTGAACGAGGGGCAGCCTCTGTGTGGTTGGCAGGGGCCTGCTGCCTTTGCAGGGCGGCTGGAGAGGGTAGGAGGTGGGGCCAGCTTCAGAAAAGCAGTGGGAAAACGGCTTGACTGCAAGTACATGTAGGCCCCAGTCTGGGAGTGGGAGAACGCCAGGACCTTTGACCTTTGCCTGCCCCAGCCAGGGAGCAGGGGGTTCCTGTGACTGCCTGTGCTCTCCAGCCTCAGCAAGGAAGCAGGAGGCAGCGGGAGGCAGTGGGAGAGTGCACAGATGACAGCTACTGGCACCTCTGCCTTCAGAGGGTGACTCAACTGTCCCTGCCGCTCCAGCAGATGCCCTCAGACCAGGAAATGAATCTCCTTTAAGAACAGCCTAGGGGAATTTCAAATTGGTACTTTTGCGCTGGATCCTGGGGTGACTGAGCCCACACACAAGCCATTTGAAAGGAGACCCTCAGTTTTCTACAGCACTTTGGGTCCCCGTTGGTTTGGGAAGCTCATCTCTCTGTTGCAGATCCCCAGAGTTGGGGTGCCTGATGTGAGGCACGAACCCTTGTTCCTCCAGGAGAAGCGCCAGCCAGGTGAGCTCTCCCCTATTAGATGCCCCCATGCTGGGGCCGGTGTTTTTTTTCCGAGACCATATCTCTGTCTCTCTGTCCATCTTGATGTTGTCCTTTTATCCTTTGTTGTTGGGAGCAGTTCATCTAGTTTTCAGACCGTTTTCAGAGGGAAAGAAGGTGAGCTCAGGATCTTCCGACACAGCCACCTTGAAACCCCCCTCCCCAAAGAGCTGAATAAAATGCAGGTCCTGATTCAGTAGGTTGGATGGGGACCAGGAGTCTACACTCTTAACAGTTTGTCTGGTGATGTCGACGCTGCCCTAAGGAGAAGCAGACTTTGAGTGGTGAGGGCCTGAGTTTAGGTCCTAGCTTAGATCATTGCCAAAATCGTCTTCCAGTTTCAATTCTTGTCAGGTCTCCCCCACCCTCATGTACCTGCTGGACACTCTGGACATCAGTGACTTGCAGAGCCCCAAACATGTCAGGCTCTTCAAACCTGTGTGGCTTTGTCCATCTTCCCTTGGCCCTTCACCCCCCTTCACTGGATGAGCTCCTTCATGGCTCAGCTCACATGTAACCTCTTCCATGGAACCTTCCCCAACTCCCCAGCCTACCAGGAAGTCAGATCCTCTCTCCTCTGTGCTCATCACACTGTACCATAATATACTGTTTGCATTTCCTTGTTCATAGCACAGGGCTACTCAGATTATGCCCTACACAGGGGTCCTTGGCCAAGGAGGCAAGAAGGGGCCAAAATCCATTCTGTTCCCCACTTGTTATCCCTGAGCCCTGGCACAGAGCTGCCTCCACCAGGAGGAAGGGCTGACTTTTTCCAGATCACACAAAGGTGCCATAGGGGCTGATGGTCTTTCCTACCAGACATGGAGTGTCATCCATCTTTTGGTTTCTATCTCCAAATAGAGATGTCACAGCTCAGTGTTCAGTAACATGTTCGTTGAATGAAGGAGTGATGAGAGAAAGAAATGAAGAGCTACAGAGAGGAATGCACAGACAATAATTTCATTCAGTCTTAATGGTAAGTCAGCTAAACTGTGAGCAAGAGAGCTGGGATTTGCTAATGTGCTGCTGAAAAGGCAAGGTCCTCAAAGCCCGGTCTTACTGAAAGTATTGTAATAGGTTTTAGTGAAAAGAAACAAAAAGGTTGCAGTCAGCACCTGTAGACAACTCATCAGAACGAGCAAAGAAAGAGGTTGCCCACAAGCAATCCTGACTTGTAACGTCTTTTCAGATCTAGGGGAAGATGAGGGAGACTCCGGAGACTGCTCGTAAGCTGTAGAGGCTACTGAGAGCAGTGGTTTCTACAGCAAAAACATCCCGAGGACAAGAAGAGGTGATGACAAAACAATGAATTCACCTGAGAGGCTGATGTCAGAAACAGAAGCCAAGGTCCCAGCTTGTGAAGGTGAGTGTCCTCTGACTGCAAAGGCTCTGGGCCTCATGGAGAAGGGCCTAGACTGGATAAAGGAACATCTCGATACAGTCTTTGAATCGGGTCTCCTGTGATCTGCTTTGCGAGAGCTCCTTAGTTGCTTCCAGGTGAGCGTGGCTCTGACAAGACTGAGCTTCCGGAAGTGGGGACTCAGGCTTAGACCCCTTCTATCTTCCCGCGAATGCGTGATGTTCTGTGAAATAAAGTCGGAGCTGGACTTTCAGGGAGTTTACAGCTGTCATTGCTGATAAAATAAGGAAGAGCAAAGGTCTAATAATTCTCAGCCAACATAGCCAGAATTTCACTTTGGAATGGTGCAAGAGATTCCTCTGAGAAACATACTGATACCTTGCACCTGGACTTTACCTCTTACATCACCTTCTTCTCGCTCAGGCCAGTTTCTAAAGGTACAACCATGGTTCTGGAGTAAGGGGAAGTGAGAATCTTGAATACTGTATGCTATCATGTGACTTCAGGATAACATGTTATTGAAAACAAAACCTAAATTCAACACACGCACACTCACACACACAGAAAGGAAAGTAGGGTAAGATCTCTAAATCCCCATTTATCTCTTCTCAGAATTTAATCCCAGATTTCTTTGCCCAGCCAGTATAGCAAACAATCAGAAAGAGCAAAACAGCTCTTTGGGCCTTATCTTTCCTCTGAGGGACTTTCTGTTCTTGTTATCTGGGATGAACTTTGTGATCAGATGATGTGTAGTCATCGTGGAGAAGAATAGAGAGATAAGGTCTTCCTGATATATCACCACCGTTGACATATCAGCACCGTTAACAGTTAACACTAAAAGCTGCCCAACAACCTATGGGCTATTCTTACTCAGTAAATACAAAGTTTCCTCTTTTTTTTTTTTTTAAAGATTTTATTTATTTATGTGACAGAGAGACAGCCAGCGAGAGAGGGAACACAAGCAGGGGGAGTGGGAGAGGAAGAAGCAGGCTCATAGTGGAAGAGCCTGATGCGGGGCTCGATCCCATAACGCCGGGATCACGCCCTGAGCCAAAGGCAGACGCTGAACGACTGAGCCACCCAGGCGCCCCCAAAGTTTCCTCTTTTTAAGGCAATAAAAAATGCTGAGTTCATAGACTTATTCCCTGTGTCATTTCTAGAAGAAAGGCAGGCAGTTAATTGCTTTTCTTTCCTAAGAAAACAAGCCATGTTGCAAATGTTAATTTAAAAAAAAAAAAGACTTTCAGTTCTTAAAAAAATATATGCTCATTTTAGAAAAATTTGGAAATCATCGAAGAGTTCAAAAAAGAAAGATCCCTCCGAATGCCAGCAAGTAGCCCAAACTTACCCATAGCTTGCTAGAGCTTTTCCAAAGTCATAGAGAAAATCAGCAGAGGAAAAGCTACATTCACATATTCACTAAGTGAATCAGATGCAGGCCACGTTCTTAACTTTGAGGAGCAGTGCAACTGTGGAAGTAAACTAATCTGGAAATCTTACATGTCAAATTCAAAAATGAAGACAACATGTGACTGTTGATCATGACTTTCTCTGGATAAGAGTGCACATTTCCTGATCTGTAACATGACTTTCTGTCTTAAAAGAGATTGGAAAGGTTTGGACACACTTGTTTGCTGGCTCTGCATTTTGGAGGAAAGCTGAAATCACCTTCTCAGATACTGGAGTATCTCTTATGGTTGGCACACACAAAAAAAGAGAAAAATCCACTCGGGAAAGTTAGAGAAATCCCAACACATTATTTATCGGGCAATTTACATGTACCCTTTTGAAAAAGATCGACTCTGGTTATTTTATTACTTATAAGACATTTCTTCTAAGTGTCCACAACATTTTTCCTTCTTACTTAGCTTTTCTTTCTCAGCTTCTTTACCTGGTTCTCAGAAGAAATTGGGAGTGATCTCCCTCCTTTGGACACCTCATAGTAGACTGCTGGATGTCTTACTCGATGATACTGGCATTGTCTTGAGGCTGAGTTCTGAAGCTTCAAACTTCAAACTTTGATTTAATCACCAAAACAGTCTGAGTCAGTATGTGTGGCTTGGCCTCGAGGCGACAATCACCAAGTCCTTCCTGCATGTCAGGCACTGTTCTTTGTGCTTTACAAGTACTAACTCATTTAATCCTCAACATTAAATCCTCGTAACCTTGCCATGAGCTGGACGCCATCATTTTCCTATTTCACATATGAGGAACAGAGAGTGATTTGCCCAAAGTCACAGCGCTGGTAAATGGCAAAGCCGTGATAGAACCAGGAAGCCCGGGTCGGTCTGTCACCAACCACAACACTCAAGTGTCTCATCTCAATCCATTTCCCTAACTGGAAAATTACATCGATTCCTTCTGTCTACCTCTGTCCCTTGACATGTCCACTTGAGTAACTGAATGTGAAGTCCAGGGGCACTGCATTCTCAAACCACTGCTTTCCTTGAGGTCCCTGGGAGAAGCCACCTGCTCACCCGTGAAGCCTCATGTACGCCCTGTCCAACAGGACATAATAGAGACCAACACTCTGCCTGGACTACTAGGGGCATGAAGGTGAGTTTTCTTGTTCATTTAGCAGAGTGTCTTAGGTTGAGGGGTCCCTGCCCCAGCCCTCCTTGGCCACCAGCTCTATGAGAGAAGGTCTCCTGGGTGTCAGCTTCACATAATCAGCCTCAGACAGAGACGGGACATGAGCTCCAGGGAGCACAGCTTCTTGCCTCAGCTTTACTGCTCCCTTGCAACTCATCTCCAGGAAGAGTTTCAAGAAATGAGCGTGAGTGATAAAAACTTTGTCATTTGACGTGCATAAGCCTCATCAGCTTTCATTTTCTCAGCTGGGAGCATAACCGACATGACTCAAGCAAAACCAGGAAACCCTCGTGTGGCCATATTAACAATGCTGTTCTTGGATGAGACCACATAAAACACCGGGACGGCAGAGCTGGGATGGAAATTCAGCATTGTCCCCCTACATTTCACAGATAAGGAAACTGAGACCCATGTTTGTGGTAACACAACTCATTTGTGGCTTCAAAAATATGTATTACCTTGTTGGCTTATTTCCTTTTAAAAAAGAAAAGAACCGAAATTAATTAGCCTGTCTGGCCTTCTAGAAATGGCTCATGGAGTCAGGCTCATGACACAAAGTCAGCATGTTATTTTCTCATACGGAGGATCTGCAGTTACCACCCCAACCCCAAAATGGGTCATCTCAAACCCTCAGGTTTACCCAGGGCCATGAAAATGGACAGGTGCCTAGACTTTGGTCCCTTAGCTACCGTGCCACTCACTACCCATCTCTGGCCAGCCCTTTAGCATCTGTTGGTCTCTACTACCCTTGTCAGGCGGCAGATACGCTTCCACAAAGGTCCTCTCTGGGTCACAGGTCTGCTACTAGGGATTCTTTTTTTTCTTTTTAAGGTTTTTGTTTTTTTATATATTTGAGAGAGAGCAAAAGCAGAGGGAGTGGCAGGCAGAGGGAGAGGGAGGAGCAGAGTCCCCGCAGAGCAGGGAGCCCGAGGCAGGACTCCATCCCAGGACCTGGAGATCACTACCTGAGCCGAAGGGGGACCCATTTCAGGTCCCCAGTTCCCTAATATTTTGCTGATCCTCATCCACATCTGTTCTTCAGACACTTAACTGACTGAGCCACCCAGGCGCTCCCCCCCCACAACTAGGGATTCTTGTCACTGCTCTTGGGGTCCAGGTGCTCAGGGCAGGTCATCACAGGCACCCCTCCTGGCTCCCCCCTCCCCCGCCCAGAGGTCTCATCCTATCTGAGCGTTGTGCAAAAGTGCAAGCAGACCCCCAACTCTCACAGAACCTGCCATGAGTCCGCTGCTTCTAGTTCCCTATTCCTGCCAGTCTCAGACATTCTTTCTCCTCCTGAGCATCAGGCCACCTCTTTGACCTCTTCGCCTGCCAACTCCAGTTCTTATCATCCCAGAAACCTAAAGCAAGGCTGATAATACATCCCTGGGGCTAGAAAGCTCTGACCTCCAAGTCACAAAGCCTGGGTTTGTACTCTTCCTTCCATTCCTGGGAAGGCTAGGAGACCACATCCCTGTTATCCTGAACCAAGTGTCTGTGTATATGTTTAATGTCTGTCTGTCTCTCTCTCTCTCTGGATTATAAATTTCATGAATTATGGAATAGGACTAGGTTAAGGTTAGGGTTAGTGGCCCATAGAAATAACAAGAGTCTCATTTAAGGTTAGTCTCAGAGGAGATAGAGAGAAAGGGGTGGAATGATGTTGAAAACTATTAAGAAGAATACATTTACAGGGCTTGATAACAAATTTGCCATGAAACATGTAAAAGACAGCAGTCAAGGATGATTCTGAGATTTTTTAAATTGACCCACCCAAATGTGCTATGGGACAGTGAGAAGAAGATTGGGTTTGGTTTGTTGGTAAAGGGTGGTGGACGGTGGAGGGCTTGTGAACAGTAAGTCTAGTTAGGAAACTGGAAGACACTCGGGGTGGTTGTCCTGCAGCTGATAGATTTGTGGGTCTCACTGTTTTAAGTACATGTGAGCAAGAAAATCAAAATGAAATTGCGAAGTGGGCAAGGTTATCTTTAGAATCTCCTTTCTCTTTTAGGACCCATTTCAGGTCCCCAGTTCCCTAATATTTTGCTGATCCTCATCCACATCTGTTCTTCAGACTCAATCAGACTGCGGCGTCTGGGTGGCTCAGTCGGTTAAGCAACCAAACCTTGATTTCAGCTCAGGTCTTGATCTCAGGGTGGTGAGTTCAAGCCCTGCATTGGGCTCCACGCTGCGCACGGAACCTACTTTAAAAAGGGGGGGAGGGATCTGATCATGTCAGGTAATCTCAGTTAAAAGGTTAACTACTGATGAGACACAAGGAGCTAGCTCTCTCATGTTGCACTTGAGCGCTAATGTGGAAGCACAGCCTCAGCGCAGAGGAATGATAATAGCACCACTAATCAGAGCCAGGGTTTATTACAGCTCTTTCTATGTGCTGGGCACTGCTCCAAGCACAAATGCTCTTCCCAGCACATTGAGGTAGGAGACATTTTATAGATGGGAAAACTGAGGCCCCGGGACGCTAAATGCCTTGTCCAACGTCACACTGCCAACTCATAATGAAGCAGGAAACATTCCCTGGCATGGTTGTTCCAGAGTCCATTTTTGGAACCACTATCCTGGGGATGAAAGCATAAGCATAGAAATTTAAGAGTCGAAATGTGTAGGAAACTGTGGGGGTGGGTGGGGAGACACTCAGCAAAATTTATATTCTGTGTGCGGGTGACTCTAGTCTCATCCTGCTAACCGGTGACTGTTATGACATGGGTTCTGCCCAGAACTAACTCAGACAATTGACTTAATCTCTTTCTGTTTCATTTTCCTTATATCCATGTACAAGATTATTCCTTATTGCAACGTTTGTAATAGTGAATAGCTGGAAACAACCTAAATGTCTCTTGAGAGGAGACTGGCTAAAAAATGATTATAAACCCATAAAATGGAATGTAATGCGGCCATAAAAAAGGAGTAAGGGAGTTCTCTAAATACTGCTAAAGAGTGATTTCTAGAATATATTGTTTTACACATACACACGCACAAACCATGGTGCAGAACTGGGCATATCATATGCTACAATTTGAATAAATGAGGGTGATAGGAACCTATGGATTTCTTTATATCTGTACATGCCAACATAGGAAACCTATAGAATTGGCTGCTTCAGAGAATGGGTTGGATGGGGAACAGAGAGATGGGAGGAGGGAACCTATCCCAGATGGTGCTGTGCCCACCCTTGTGAATCATTACCATGCCTAGGCCCCAAGGGACAAGGGAGTAAATGGTCACCTGAACCCAGAGAGAGGGAGAGAGTGAGAGCTGTAGGTAGAGAAGGAGCCCCTAGACAGATGTCAGAGCCCTCCCTAGATGCACCCACAGCCCAGCAGGGAGGAGTTGGGGAAATAAATACCTTGATCCCATTCTCCTCCTGCCCTCAACTCTTTTCAGTGCTGTCCCCTGGGGAAAATCTACAAGAAGCCCAAGGGCAGAGAATATGGTCAAGGCACCCTTAGAGGTGAGCATTGTCCCAGATCTCCAGGCTGGTGGTCGGTGGATCTGGAGAGCAGATAAAATATCTACCACAGAGACTATACAGCCTTCTCACCTTGTATGTTTAGAACTACATGATTATATAGCTTATTTGGAAAGTAGTCAATGTGGCACACAGAAAAAAAGAAATTAAAAAATAAACATGAAACGAAGGGTTAGAGCACATGGTTTCTGAGCCTCTCCCTCCCTTCAAACGCTACCTGCTTCTTTGAAATCACACCCCATGGCTCCCTCTAGTGTCCAAACGGTGTCTCACTGTTCTGAGCACAATGTTCGTTTAGGGGAATTTTAGCGCAAGTCACGCTCCCTGCCCAGAATCACTGGCTTGTGTGAGCAGTTTTCACTGTGAATTATACCCACTTGGTGAATGATCGTATCCCCTGAAAATAGAGAATACTTATTTTGAGACACAGAATATTTCTTTTTTTTTTCTTTTAAAGAAATAGTGGAAATTCACTTAAATTCAATTTTGAACTAAGTAGTTACGATGTTTTCCCATATTTCAAATTGTTAAATAAACTTAGAGGTAAGCAGCACACGATCTAAGACTGCAAATCTTCCATAAGCCCACTTTTGAGCTTGTCACTCCCCTCTTCATATGTTCTTAATGCAGCGTATCTCAACCCTGGCCACCAAATCCTCCTGGGGAGTCTCAGCCAGCTCCTACTGATGCCTCCAGCTTTGGTTTTCTTTTTCAACATTCCTTCAGCTATTCAGGGTCTTTACTGGTTCCGTACAAATTTTCGGACTGTTTGTTCCAGCTCTGTGGAAAATGTTAATGGTGTTTTGATAGGGATTCCATTGAGTGTGTAGATTGCTTTGGGCAGCATAGACATTTTAACAATATCTGTTCTTCCAATCTGTGAGCATGGAACATTTTTCCCTTTCTTCCTCAATTTCATTCATCAATGTTCTATAGTTTCCAAAGTACAGATCTTTTACCTCTTTGGTTAGGTTTATTCCTAGATATCTTATGGCTTTGGGTGCAGTTGTAAATGGAATCGATTCCTTGATTTCTCTTTCTTTTGCCTCATTGTTAGTGTGTGGGAATGCAACTGACTTCTGTGCATTGATTTTATATCCTGCAGCTTTGCTGAATTCCTGTATCAGTTCTAGCAATTTTTTGGTGGAGTCCTTTGGGTTTTCTACATAGGGTATCATGTCTGCGAAGAGTGAAAATTTGACTTCATTGCTGATTTGGATGCTTTTTTCCTTTTTTGTTATCTGATTGCTGAGGCTAGGACCTCCAGTACTATGTTGAACAACAGTGGTGAGAGTGGACATCCCTGCCGTGTTCCTGACCTTAGGGAAAAAGCCCTCAGTGTTTCCCTGTTGAGGATGATATTGGCTGTGGGTTTTTTGTATATGGCTTTTATGATATTGGGGTATATTCCTTCTATCCCTACACTGCAGAGAGTTTTTATCAAGAAAGGGTGCTGTATTTTCTCAAATGCTTTTTCTGCATTTATTGAGACGATCATATGATTCTTATCCTTTCTTTTATTAATGTGGTGAATCACATTGATTAATTTGTGGATGTTGAACCACACTTGCAGAGCAGGAATAAATCTTACCTGGTCATGGTGAATAATCCTTTTAATGTACTGTTGGGTTCTATTAGCTAGTATCTTACTGAAAATTTTTGCATCCATGTTCATCATGGATATTGTTCTGTAATTCTCCTTTTTAGTGGGGTCTTTGTCTGGTCTTGAGATCAAGATCTGTAATTCTTTTTAGTGAGTTCTTTTTTTTTATTTAAATATTTTATTTATTTGAGGGGCGCCTGGGTGGCACAGTGGTTAAGCGTCTGCCTTCAGCTCAGGGCGTGATCCCGGCGTTCTGGGATCGAGCCCCACATCAGGCTCCTCCACTATGAGCCTGCTTCTTCCTCTCCCACTCCCCCTGCTTGTGTTCCCTCTCTCGCTGGCTGTCTCTATCTCTGTCAAATAAATAAATAAAATCTTTAAAAAAAAAATTTATTTGAGAGAGAGAAAGAGGGAGAGAGCTCACAAGCAGGGGTAGTGGCAGGCAGAGGGAGGAGCAGACTCCCCGCTGAAGAGGGAGCCCGATATGGAACTCAATCCCAGGACTCTGAGATCATGACCTGAGCCAAAGGCAGACGCTTAACTGATGGAGCCACTCAGGCGCCGTTTTTATGGTGAGTTTTTTTGTCCCGTTTTGGTATCAAGGTAATGCTGGCCTCATAAAAAGAGTTTGGAAGTTTTCCTTCCATTTCTATTTTTTGAAACAGCTTCAGAAGAATAGGTATTAAGTCCTCTTTAAATGTTTGGTAGAATTCCACCGGGAAGCCATCTAGCCCTGGACTCTTGTTTGTTGGGAGATTTTTGATTACTGATTCAATATCTTTGCTGGTTATGGGTCTGCTCAGGTTTTCTGTTTCTTTCTGTTTCCATTTTGTTAGTTTATGTTTCTAGGGATGCATCCATTTCCTGATTGCCTAATTTGTTAGCATATAATTGCTCATAATATGTTTTTATAATTGTTTGTATTTCTATGGTGTTGGTTGTGTTCTCTCCTCTTTCATTCATAATTTTATTTATTTGGGTCTTTTCTCTCTTTTTTTTTTTTTGATAAGTCTAGGATTTATCAATCTTATTAATTCTGTCAAAGACCAGCTCCTAGTTTTGTTGATCTGTTCTACTGGGTTTTTTAAATTTCTACATCATTGATTTCTGCTCTAATCTTTGTTGTTTCTCTTCTTCCACTGGATTTAGGCTTTATTTGTTCTTCTTTCTCCAGCTCTTTTAGGTGTAAGGTTAGGTTGTGTATTTGAGACTTTTCTTGCTTCTTGAGAAAGACCTGTATTGCTATATACTTCCCTCTTAGGACCATCTTTGCTGCATCGCAAAGATTAACTGTCTTGTTTTCATTTTCATTTGCTTCCATGAATTTTTTTAATTCTTCTTTATTTTCCTGGTTAACCCATTCATTCTTTAGTAGGATGCTCTTTAACCTCCATGTACTTGTGTTCCTTCCAAATTTTTTCTTGCAGTTGACTTTAAGTTTTAAAGCATTGTAGTCCGAAAATATGCATGGTGTAATCTCAATCTTTTTGTACCAGTTGAGACCTGATTTGTGACCCAGTATGTGACCTATTCTGGAGAATGTTCCATGTGCACTCAAGAAGAATGTGTATTCTGCTTTAGGATGAAATGCTTTGAATGTATCTGTGAAGTCCCTTTGGTCCAGTGTGTCATTAACAGCCCTTGTTTCCTTGTTGATCTTTTGTTTCAATGATCTGTCCATTGCTGTGAGTGAGGTGTTAAAGTCCCCTACTATTATTGTATTATTATCCATGTGTTTCTTTAAGTTTATTATTAACTGGTTTATATATTTGGCTGCTCCCATGTTAGGAGCATAAATATTTACAATTGTTAGATCTTCTTGTTGGATAGACCATCTTGTGTCCTTCTTCATCTCTTATTGTAATCTTTGGTTTACAATCTAGTTTGTCCGATATGAGGATGGCTACTCCAGCTTCTTTTGATGATAAATTGTTCTCCACCCACTCACTTTCAATCTGCAGGCATCTTTGGGTCTAAAATGAGTCTCTTACAAGCAACATTTCGATGGGCCTTGGTTTTTTTAATGCACTTTGATACCCTATGTCTTTTGATGGGAGCATTTAGTCCATTTATATTCAGAGTAATTATTGAAGGATATGATTTAGTGCCATTGTAGTACCTGCAAAGCCACTGCTTCTGTAGATTGTCTCTGTTCCTTTCTGGCCTTTGTTACTTTTGGGTTCTCCCTTTGCTCAAAAGATCCCCTTTAATATTTCTTGCAGGGCTGGTTTAGTGTTCACAAATTCCTTTAGTTTTTGTTTGTCCTGGAAACTCTTTATCTCTCCTCCTATTCTGAATGACAGCCTTCCTGGATAAAATATTCTTGGCTGCCTATTTTTCCCATTTAGCACATTGAATGAATATATCATGCCAGTCCTTTCTGGCCTGCCAGCCTTGTTTCTACACTTGTA
The DNA here is from genome assembly GCF_002007445.2 of Ailuropoda melanoleuca. Classification (NCBI taxonomy): domain Eukaryota; kingdom Metazoa; phylum Chordata; class Mammalia; order Carnivora; family Ursidae; genus Ailuropoda; species Ailuropoda melanoleuca. The sequence continues at coordinate 19,080,167 of NC_048234.1, read as the reverse complement.
GGTTAAGGACCTCTTATCCCAAGGTGCTTTCAGGATTTTCTCTCTGGAATTTGCAAGCTTCACTATTATATGTTAGGGTGTTGACTTTTTTTTTTTTTTTTTAATTTTGACGGTGGTTTCTGTGCCACCTGGTCTTGAATGCCTGTTTCCCTCTCCCAGATTAGAGAAGTTCTCAGCTATTTGTTCAAATAAATGTTCTGCCCTTCTCACCTGCTCTTCATCTTCTGGGACCCCTATTATCCACATATTATTTTGCTTCATGGAATTTCTGAGTTCTCTAATCTCCTTTTGTGATCCAGTAGTTGCCTCTCTCTCTTCCTTTCCACTTTCTTATTTTCCATCATTTTATCTTCTATATCACTGACTCTCTCTTCTTCCTCATTTACCCTCACTTTTAGCACCTCCATTTGGGACTGCATCTTGGTAATAGTCCCCGTAGTGGGTAGTCAGGATGTAAGTTGAGGGAGCAAGGACAGACTGGAACCCACAAGGATGGACTGGACTCTGCATTAGTCTCTCACCACTTCCAAATCTCTAGTGCATTCATCATGGACTTAAACATGGACCAGACCCAAGAGCTGGAGAAACTGAGCAGATCCTAAAGGAGTAAGAGGAACTATGAGCCTGCACAGATCTCCTCAGTGTGAGGGAATATGGCCCCTCCTTCACCTCCACCTCCTGTACTGGGCACAAAATGTCTGTTATCTTTTCACATGAGAAGTCTAAGAGGCTTGGAGAAGTGAAGTGACTTGTAACCTACAAGCCCATATGTACATATATATATTTAATTCTAGTATGGTTAACATAAAGTGTTATATTAGTTTTAGGTGTACAATATAGTAATTCAGCAATTCTATATATTACTCATCACAATAAGTGTGCTCTTAATCCCCTTCACCTAGTTCACCCCACTGCCTCCCCTCTGGTAACCATCAGTGGGCTCTCTGTAGTTAAGAATCAGTTTTTTGTTGTTGTTTGTTTCTTTTTTTCTTTGTTTTGTTTCATAAATTCCATATATGAGGGAAATCCTATGGTATTTATCCTTCCGTGACTAACATTTCACTTAGCATAGTACTCTCTAGATCCATCCACATTGTTGTAAATGACAAGATTTCATTCTTTTTTACGTCAGAGCAATATTCCATTGTGTATATATACCACATTTCTTTATCCATTTATCTATTGATGGACACTTGGGCTGTTTCCATAATTTGGCTATTGTAGATAATACTGCAAAAAACATAGGGCTGTATGTATCTTTTTAAATCAGTGGTTTCATATTCTTTGGGCAAATACCCAGAAGTGGAATTCCTGGATCATCTGGTAATTCTATTTGTAATTTTTTGAGGAGTATCCGTACTGTTTTCCACAGTGTCTGCACCAGCTTACATTCCCACCAACAGTGCAAGAGTATTCCTTTTTCTCCACATCCTTGCCAACAATTGTTGCTTGTGTTGTTGATTTTAGCCATTCTGACAAATGTGAGGTTATATCTCATTGTGTTTTTGATCTGCATTTTCCTGATGAAGAATGCTGTTCAGCATCTTTTCATGTGTCTGTTGACCATCTATATGCCTTTTTTGGAGAAATATCTGTTTATGCCTTCTGCCCATTTTTTAAATTGGATTATTTGGGTTTTTTTGGTGTTGAGTTGAAAAGTTCTTTATATATTTTGGGTACTACCTCCTTATCAGATATATCATTTGCAAATATCCTCTCCCTTTCAAGTAGGTTGCCTTTTAGTTTTGTTGATGTTTTCCTTTGCTGTGCAGAAGGTTTTTATTTTGATGCACCCTCAATAGTTCATTTTTGCTTTTGTTTACCCTGCCTCAGGAGACATATTTAGAAAAATGTTGCTACAGCCAATGTCAGAGAAATTACTGTCTATGCTCTCTTCTAGCAGTTTTATAGTTTTAGGTCTCATATTTAGGTCTTTAACCATTCTGGGTTTAGTTTTGTGTGTGGTGTAAGAAAGTGGTCCAGTTTCATTCTCTTGCATGTAGCTGTTCAATATTCCCAACACCGTTTGTTGAAGAGACTGTCTTTCCCATTGCATATTCTTGCCTCCTTTGTCATAGATTAATTGACCATATAATCATGGATATATGTCTGGGCTTTCTATTCTGTTCCATTGATCTGTGTGTCTATTTTTCTGTCAGTATTGTTTTGATTGCTACAGCTTTGTAGTATATCTTGAAGTCTGGGATCATGTTATCTCCGGTTTTGTTCTTTTTCAAGATTCCTTTGGTTATTTGAGGTCTTTTGTGCTTCCATACAAATTTTAGAATTATTTGTTCTAGTTCTGTGAAAAATGCTGTTGATATTTTGGTAGGTATTGCATTAAATGTGTGGATTGCTTTGAGCAGTATGGACTCTTAAAAATATTTGTTCTCTTAATCCATGAACATGGAATATCTTTTCATTTGTTTGTGTCACCTTCAATTTCTTTCATCAATGTTTTGTAGTTTTCAGAGTGCAGGTCTCTCACCTCCTTGGTTAAGTTTATTCCTAGGTATTTTCTTCTTTTTGGTGCAATTATAAATGGGATTATTTTCTTAATTTCTTTTTCTGCTACTTCATTATTATTGTATAGAAATGCAACAGATTTTTGTACATTGATTTTGTATCCTGTGACCTTACTGAATTCATTTATCAGTTCTAGTAGTTTTCTAGAAGTCTATTTTTAACAAATACCCTTATGCATCTGAAACTCTTCTCAAAAGAGTACATGTCAGTATTTTGGATCTGGGTGCATGCTGTTCCTCCTCTCCAAGAGACATTCCTGACCCATGTATTTATGCCTGTTGCCTCTGATGATATCATATATGCAGGCTTAGGTAACCTTACAATAACAGGTGTACCTTTACTATTATTCTCCAAAGGAAGTTACTCATTCCACTGCAAATAGTTGTGATCTCAGGACTGATTTCCACCTGGATCTTTATAATATAACCTTAACTAAATTTGGGCACTGCATCCAAATGTTCATTTTATTTAAATGTGAATTACTAGCTTTGAGCTAAGGCCAAGTTCTCAATCCTGTATCCAAATCTAGTATCAAATTATCCACGGTTGCTCTGTGACTGCTAGTCTAAGGGGGAAAAGAACACTGGCAGAATGGGAGAGTAAATTCTTTTTTTTTTTTTTAAGATTTTATTTATTTATTTGACAGAGAGAGAGATAGCCAGTGAGAGGGAACACAAGCAGGAGAGTGGGAGAGGAAGAGGCAGGCTCCCAGCAGAGCAGGGAGCCCAATGCGGAGCTCAATCCCAGGACTCTGGGATCACGCCTTGAGCTGAAGGCAGACGCTTAACGACTGAGCCACCCAGGCGCCCCGGGAGAGTAAATTCTTAACCTTCATTCCTCTCTTCTTGACTACTCATATGGATGCAGTTTAAATCCACTGCCAAAACACAGCCTTAGAATTCAAATTATTTGGGGCACCTGACTGGCTCAGTTGGAAGAGCATGTGACTCTTTCTCTCCAGGTCATGAGTTCAAGCCGCACATTGGGTGCGGAGCCTACTTAAAACAAAACAAAACAAAAAAAAAAGATTTAAAATTATTTAAGGGAGATAATGATGTCTTTGCCAATGCCTTTATTTTGAGCAATAATAATAAAACAAAGTTCCAGTACTGGCCGAGAGTTTGGCTAATCTTCTCAAGAATATTACAACAATATATAACCTATAGTGACTTTTCCTCCCTCTGTATCTAAATTCACTGGGCCAAGAGTAATTAAGTAGAGTTGAATGCAATTTTATATTAGATGTTTTGCTATGGTTTTATACTTTGAATAACAAATACTTTATTTTATTTTACAATTAATGTAGTTTTTTTCTTTTTGTTTCCATGTCAAAACAACGCTTTTATTAATGCTTATAAAAAAAATAGGGACAAACTAATCAGCCTATAATAAAATACACTTCTTTAAAAAATGGTACTTCTAAAACCATAGGTAACGAAAAGTCCATCTATATTCTTTTTTTTCTTTTTTTTTTTTTTTTTTTTTTTTTTTTTTTTTTTTTAAGATTTTATTTATTTATTTGACAGATAGAGACAGCCAGCGAGAGAGGGAACACAAGCAGGGGGAGTGGGAGAGGAAGAAGCAGGCTCATAGCAGAGGAGCCTGACGTGGGGCTCGATCCCATAACACCGGGATCACGCCCTGAGCCGAAGGCAGACGCTTAACCGCTGTGCCACCCAGGCGCCCCAGTCCATCTATATTCTTAAAAACAAACATGTTATTTTATAATTAATATAGTTTTAATGAGTTAAGCACAGGGCTATTCCTCTATGCTTCTACACGTTTACAACCACTTACATTTTAATGAAATTAGATGTAAATAACAAATACTTTAAATCATTTCAATAAACAAAAATCCAGTTTCGTAAAATAACAAATTGGAAGGTGATGATTTAAATTTGCAGTCTTTTCTCTGCCAAACTATTTGTCATAGAAATCTTTAAATGGTAATTTCCACTACTGACATTAAAATATAATTGAATTCACCAAAATGTGATTCATAGTCCCCCTTTCTAGGAACATGTTTTTCACAAAGTGAGCTATGTCAGTACTTCCTTCTTTTAAGTTACTCTATTCTTTTTTGCTAATTTATTTTGACTATTTATAAGATAGTTTACAACACATTGCCCCACAGCCCACAGATTTATAAATATTATCCTTCTTGGTTATATTCTGATATGGTTATTTTTCAGAGACCTCAAAAGGCAGATAGGCAAACTTCCTTCCACAAAGAGGAAAAAGCCACCAATCAACTGAGCAAAGACAGGACCACAAACAGACAATAGTAGAATGCTTTGACCTTCCCCTCCTTTAGTCTTTTATGAGTTAACGTGTGTGGATACGTGCCCCTGGGCTGTGGGTACTTGCCACAAATTGGGTTTTCAGGGAAGCAGACTCTGAGACAGAGATTAGGGTACAGGAAGTTTATTGGGAAGTGCTCTTGGAATCCAACAGTCTCCTGCCCTGGCTTAGGTCAATATTATAGCAGAAAACAGTGCCTTCCGCCTCGGGCCACGGGGAGAATGAGCCTGGGTGGCATGCGATCCAGCTATTCCTCTCCACATGAAGATTCTCCGTCCAGTGCCAATTTTGGAGGATATGCTTATTTTCATTAAGGCAGGCAATACTTTTTCATCAAGGATCTGCAAATACTCATTGCTGAATATTTTTTTGAAATTTGTAATTACAATTATAATCTTCACCATCAATGAGCAATTTAGAAAAATACAGCACTGTACTGAAATAAATTTGCTGTCTATTCTAGACACTATCTTAAGAATTGGAATATTAGTGTTTTCTGTCCTTTAAAAAATATGGATTTTTTTCCTCAAAATTGGCTTTCGCTGTTGTCTTTATATGGCCTTATAGGGCTCTCCATAGCCCTCTGCATCCCTTCCCAAAATCTGTGCTTGCTGTCAGTTAGGTAGAGATGTTTAGCAACAAAGAAAAATCTGAGCAGGACCCACCCAGCTTTTATATCCTGCATGGCTGAACTTTAATGAAAGTTTGAGCTTTTCCAAAAGTCTGGTCTTCACTGACTGGGGAGGAAAAACAGTTGGAAAAAATGCTTTGAGCATGTGAACCATGTAATTTCATTTGAACTAAGGAATTCCAAAAATACTTGCTTATTGAAAGGGCAGTTATGTTTTTGTGTTGGAACTTGTTATGGAGAATAAGAAGTACTAGTTTTTTCCTCCCCTACTTTTTCTCATAAACATAGAAAAAAATTAAAGACTGTCTGAGTGGCTGGGTAGGAAAACAGTGTGGAGAGGGTAAGGTGAACCACAAAGTGGGCCTGCCCCAGAACCTATTCCTTGCTTGGGGGATCTATCTACTCTTTTGTGACCTTTTGAGCCCCACTCAGCTTGAGAGAACCCTCTCCCCGCTCTGATGATAATTCAGGGCTCCATCTGGCCATGTCTTCAAGACGACAGTAGTTGGACTGAAACCCAGAAATTCTGTCAGTTCTACTCACTGATGCCAATGTCAATGCTGTGCCAGTCGAAAGATGGAAACTTCTGAGTCCCTGCTGGGCAACCTGGTCAAGCAGAACATTTTTAAGTCGTGTCTGACTTTAGGTCTCTGAGGAGATCAGGTGTTAATAAAAAGGTTCATAGCTAGCATTTTGGGGAATATGGATTATGTGCCAATTCCAATACTGGGGGCTTTTACGTGAATGACACGCTTCCATCCCCACAACAATCTTCTGTGGAGTTTTGAAGCTTAGACAGGTTAAGAACCCCGGTTTTGAAGCCAGTCTGTCTCCAGAGCCTTTGATCTTCTTGCCTGTTCTGTGAGCCCTGGCTTTTGATAACGGGTTTCACTGTGCTGGGTTAGAATCTCCGACACCCGTGTAGCAGATGTTCTTGGTGCCTTGACCATGTGTCCACGGGGCTTTAGCAACTGCCAGCAGGTTCACCACCTCGTAATGGCTTTTTCTAGTGGCTGCAGGTCCAGCTGTGAGCATGGAAACTGAGTATGTGGAGATTTAACACCTCCCAGGAGCAGCCCTTCATTACTGACTGATAAGAGTTGGTGCATAAGTCTTGAGCTCCCTTCAGTTCTCAGGTAGAGTAACTCAGAGGCATGGGTTCCACACTGGCTCCCGGAGTTCCTCAGAGGAACTAAGTATGTTACCCATTGTGCTATCATGCTTGGAAACTCTCCCTCTGTGGGCTGTCTTCCCCACCTTGTCTTCCTGCCCCTGCTGGCGCTTCCTCACATCACCACCCAAATAAGCTGTATGTGTGTTCTTGGCTCAGAGTCAGCTTCTGGGGGAAACAAAAGGAAGATAAAGAGTGAAGGAAAGGTGAGCCTATGAAGGCAGAGAACCCAGTTAGAAGAGGCCCTACGTTGCTGGAAGGGGAGCATGGGGAAGCTACTCATAGATGGTTCCCTATTCTGGAAGGCGACAGTGTCTTTGTGAGACAGGAGAGAAAGGTTTTGGAGGATTATTGAATCTTGACACACTGGTGGTTACTTGACTGCTTGGTTGGGGGGAATTCTTTCAGAAGTTCTCTTTTGCTCTATTCTTTTTTAACTTGTATTTGTCCAAAGTTTCATCAAAAGTAAGAGAACCCAAGAAATACAATTATTAATAACTGGAATAATAAAACAAGATAGAAATGTCAACATGTTCTCCATAGAACGCTGAGGATGTAATCGTAAGTCAATGGAAGAGGAAAAGTACAGACACAATTGCGGTGGAGGGGTAACTTACAGGCAACACGTGGCCTGCATATAATCATGCTATATACTGTTTCATATTAAATTAGGGCTTTTACCAACTTTACTACACTTACAGGATAGTTTCTCCAGTTGGGACTCTATGCCCTTTGTTGATTAACTGAACTTCCAAAGGTACCTAAATACATTTTCAGGGACTCACCCGAGCGTGGGAAAAACCCCTGCTTTGCTAAGGTTAATGGCATTATCAAGTGTTAACTACTGAGTTCACACAGTTTAATTCCTTGATTGTTTTTGATTTCATATACTCAACTTCATGTCTGCATTAATGGAGTTTTGCTTGAAACTGGACAACTTTAAAATTTACTATATGCTGGTTGTGTGGTCTAAGTGTGTTTTGAAACTTTTGCTCGGGGGTATTGTTAGTCGTACTTTCATGATGAAGAAACTTAGAAATGCCCATTATTTTTATAAAATCTGCAGGCTACGAGGATAAGGATGATAGTCAACATTGAATTAACATTGTATGGGAACAGATGGTGATTACACTTACCGCGGAGAACACAGTGTAATGTGCGGAAATGCCGAATCACTACGTTGTACACCTGAAACTAATATAACATTGTATGTCAACGATACTTCAATAATAGAATTTTTTAAAAATAGAAGATGATAAAACCTTTAGTAAATATTTCTTCTAGTGAATACTTTAGCCACAAGAGGGAACCGTATGAGCAAAAATAGGGTATTTTGAGGTAATCTTTAGAGGATTTCAGCACCCATTCCCCAACTCCCCGTCCCTTGAGTCTTGAAGCATCCCAGTATGTTTGCCACATATTAGCCAAATAGTGTTTTCACCAGAGATCTGGGCTACAGAGCTGAATAACCCCTCACTGCTTTTTAACAGACGTTAACAGATAAACTGGTTTTTATCTGCCATGTCATGGAAAGACATGGCCTTAAGAGCAAAATATGTACAGACAATGGCCAACTTCCTTTTCTAATCTACACTCTAGGCTGAGCTACACATAGGTGCTTCCCCTTACCTGGTTAAGGTAAAAACATTCTTACCATTTCTTCTTTGCTATAGAGGAATCCTGAGACAATCTCTGAGAACAATGAGCTTGCTTGGGGCTGGGAAAGTGTAGGTTGAAGGGAGAAATTGGGCCACTGTGCTCCCTTCTCAGAGTCCTGCAGAAGAAGATCCCCTGTGCTGGGAAGCAACGGGGGTGCAGCACAAGGCAAGAACACAATAAAACCCTAGGGACCTTTGGAGGAAAGTAAGAGCCTGTAACGTTACCTTGGGTATCTTTGGGAAGTCACTTGGGTAGGGAGAGAGCCTTTCTTTGGTGAGTCATATATTGAATGAGGTGGGTGGGTTAATGTTGTTAAAATACCATCCAATTATTAAAAGGTTAATTCCTGATTTATTTATTGCCCCTGACATCATTCCTGGGTGATGTGATTACTTCTTCTCTCTCTTCCTTGCCCTGCTTATTTCCAAGAATTCACTTGACCCTTTGGATAAATTATTGTCTCCATTTTTGCTTAAGCTATAAAGGATGTTATCCTCCAGTTGACTGAAAATGCTGATCTCATTCATTTTCATAGCAGTGTAATTTTTTTCTTAAATGTTTTTTTATTATATTATGTTAGTCACCTTACAGTACATCCCCAGATTCCGATGAAAAGTTCGATGCTCCATTAGTTGCGTATAACACTCAGTGCACCATGCAATACGCGCCCTCCTTACCACCCATCACCAGTCTATCCCATTCCCCCACCCCTCTCCCCTCTAAAGTCCTCAGTTTGTTTCTCATAGTCCATAGTCTCTCAAGTTTCATTCCCCCTTCTGATTACCCCCCCTTTCTTTATGCCTTTCTTTCCCTACCGATCATCCTAGTTCTTATGTTCCATAGATGAGAGAAATCATATGATAATTGTCTTTCTCTGCTTGACTTATTTCACTTAGCATTATCTCCTCCAGTGCCGTCCATGTTGCAGCAAATGTTGAGAATTCGTTCTTTCTGATAGCTGAGTAATATTCCATTGTATATATGGACCACAGCTTCTTAATCCAGTCATCTGTTGAAGGGCATCTCGGCTCCTTCCATGATTTGGCTATTGTGGACAATGCAGCTATGAACATTGGGGTGCATATGGCCCTTCTCTTTACTACGTCTGTATCTTTGGGGTAAACACCCAGTAGTGCAATGGCTGGGTCATAGGGTAGTTCAATTTTTAACTTTTTAAGGGACCTCCACACTGTTTTCCAGAGTGGCTGTACCAACTTGCATTCCCACCAACAATGTAGGAGGGATCCCCTTTCTCCACATCCTCTCCAACAATTGTTGTTTCTTGCCTTGTCTATCTTTGCCATTCTAACTGGCGTAAGGTGGTATCTCAGTGTGGTTTTGATTTGAATTTCCCTGATGGCTAATGATTTTGAACATTTTTTCATGTGTCTGTTAGCCATTTGTATGTCTTCATTGGAAAAGTGTCTGTTCATATCTTCTGCCCATTTTATGATTTGTTTATTTGTTTCTCGTGTATTGAGTTTGAGAAGTTCTTTGTAGATCTTGGATACCAGTCCTTTATCTGTGGTGTCCTTTGCAAATATATTCTCCCATTCCGTGGGCTGTCTCTTAGTTTTTTTGACTGTTTCCTTGGCTGTGCAGAAGCTCTTTATCCTGATAAAGTCCCATAAGTTCATTTTATCTTTTATTTCTCTTGCCTTTGGAGATGTGTCGTGAAAAAGGTTGCTCTGGCCGATGTCATAGAAGTTGTTGCCTATGTTCTCCTCTAGAATTTTGATGGATTCCTGTCTCACATTGAGGTCTTTCATCCATTTGGAGTTTATTTTTGTGTATGGTGTGAGAGAGTGGTCAAGTTTCATTCTTTTGCATGTAGCTGTCCAATTTTCCCAGCACCATTTATTGAAGAGACTGTCTTTTTTCCACCGGATGTTTTTTCCTGCTTTATCAAAGATTAGTTGCCCAAAGAGCCGAGGGTCCATTTCTGGGTTCTCTATTCTGTTCCATTGGTCGATGTGTCTGTTTTTGTGCCAGTACCATGCTGTCTTTGTGATCACAGCTTTGTAGTACAGCTCGAAATCCGGCATTGTGATGCCCCCAGCTTTGTTTTTCCTTTTCAACAGTTCCTTGGAGATTCGGGGCCTTTTCTGGTTCCATACAAATTTAAGGACTATTTGTTCCAGTTCTTTGAAAAATGTCCTCGGTATTTTGATCGGGATAGCATTGAAAGTGTAGATTGCTCTGGGTAGTATGGACATTTTAACTATGTTAATTCTTCCAATCCATGAGCATGGAATATTTTTCCATCTTTTTATGTCTTCCTCAATATCTTTCAAAAGTGATCTATAGTTTCTAGCATATAGGTCCTTTACGTCTCTGGTTAAGTTAATTCCAAGGTAACGCATGGTTTTTGGTGTTATTGTAAATGGGATGGATTCCCTAATTTCTCTTTCTTCAGTCTCGTTATTCGTGTATAGAAATGCAACTGATTTCTGGGCATTGATTTTGTATCCTGCCACCTTACTGAATTGTTCTATAACTTCTAATAGTTTGGGAGTGGATTCCTTTGGGTTTTCCATATAGAGTATCATGTCATCTGCAAAGAGAGACAGTTTGACTTCTTCTTTGCCGATTTGGATACCTTTGATCCCTTTTTGTCTTCTGATTGCTGTTGCAAGGACTTCTAGTACTATGTTGAATAATAGTGGCGAGAGTGGGCATCCTTGTCGTGTTCCTGATCTTAAGGGAAAGGCTTCCAGCTTTTCCCCATTGAGAATAATGCTTGCAGTAGGCTTTTCATAGATGGCTTTTATGAGATTGAGAAATGTACCCTCTATTCCTACACTCTGAAGGGTTTTAATCAGGAAAGGATGCTGTATTTTGTCAAATGCTTTTTCTGCATCAATTGAGAGGATCATATGGTTCTTGAGTCTTTTCTTGTTGATATGATGTATCACATTGATTGATTTGCGAGTGTTGAACCATGCTTGCATCCCAGGTATGAATCCCACTTGGTCATGATGGATAATCCTTTTAATGTACTGTTGGATTCTATTAGCAAGGATCTTGTTGAGGATTTTGGCATCCATATTCATTAGAGAAATCGGTCTGTAATTCTCCTTTTTGAGGGGGTCTTTGCCTGGTTTGGGGATCAAGGTAATATTAGCCTCATAGAATGAGTTTGGTAGCTTTCCTTCTGTTTCTATTTTTTGAAATAGCTTTAGGAGAATAGGTATTATTTCTTCTTTGAATGTTTGGTAGAATTCCCCAGGAAAACCGTCTGGGCCTGGAGTTTTATTATTTGGAAGGTTGTTTATCACTGACTCAATTTCTTCATAGTTAATTGGCCTATTTAAGAAATCTATTTCTTCCTGTTTCAGTCTTGGTAGTTTATAGGTTTCCAGGAAGGCCTCCATCTCTTCCAGATTGTTTAGTTTTTTGGCATATAGCTGTTGATAAAAGTTTCTAATAATCCTTGCAATTTCAATGGTGCTGGTCGTGACCTCTCCCTTTTCAGTCATAATTTTAATAATCTCAGTCCTTTCTCTTTGTTTTTGGACAAGTTTTGCCAGTGGTCTATCAATTTTATGGATTCTCTCAAAGAACCAGCTTCTAGTCCTGTTGATCTGCTCTACTGTGGTTCTGGTCTCTAATTCATTGATTTCTGCTCTAATCTTGGTCAACTCCTTCCTTGTCAGTGGGTTAGGCCTGTCCCTCTGTTGCTGTTCCAGTTTCTTGAGGTGAGAATATAGAAACTGCATTTTAGATTTTTCTATTCTTTTGAGTGAGGCTTGGATGGCTATGTATTTCCCCCTTAGGACTGCCTTTGCAGTATCCCATAGGTTTTGGACCGTTGTGTATTCATTCTCGTTGGTCTCCATAAATTGTTTAATTTGTTTTTTGATTTCCTGGTTTATCGAGTCATTCTTGAGCAGGATGGTTCTTAGCCTCCAAGTGTTTGAGTTTCTTCCAGGTTTTTCCTTGTGGTTGAGTTCCAATTTCAGAGCGTTGTGGTCTGAGAATATGCAGGGGATAATTTCAATNGGGCCCACAGGACAGCATGAAAGTGATGGGGATGGGCCAACTCACTGGTGAAGGTTGCTATTGAATGACCTCAGATCATGCCAACCACTTCCTCTCATCTGGTCTCTAGAGCAGGGTTGTTACATCCTTCAGAGAGCCCTTTCATCAGGAAATCAAGAACATTCAGGTTTAACAGAGAAGGGATCATGCTCACGGCAACTAGGAATGCAGCACGCACTTTCTGGCTTGTTTCCCTGCTCATAGGACAACCGAGAGATGTGGGTCAGAGATTCTAGTACATGTGCAGAGAGTATAAACAGGGGGCACTTCTGCTATTTCACTCTTAATCAACTCTTTATCAACCTTATTAATATGCATGAGAATCATTGGGATATTCATTAGAAATGCTAACTCCTGGCTTAGGACGTGGCCAAGGAATCTGCCTTTTAAATGTGTCTCCAGGTAATTTTGATGCAGGTGACAAGAGGACCACACTTTGTGAAAACTGATCCTCAATAACAAATTAACATACTTAAAAAAATAACTTATTATTCTTCTGATTATAAAAGAAAAACTTTAGACATGCAAACAATAAAAAAGAAAATAGAAACCATTTGTAATTATAATTTCTATAGATGCTGGTTACCAATATCTTGATGGCTGTCCCTCTAGACTTTCTTTTAATAACATGCAGCCCAGGGGCACCTGGGTGGCTCAGTTGGTTAAGCATCTGCTTTTGGCTCAAGTCGTGTGATCCCCTGGTTCTGGGATAGAACCCAAGACAGGCTCTGAGCCCTGCTGAGCTGGGAGTCTGTTTCTCCCTCTCCCTCTCCCCTGCCCCACTGCTCATGCTCTCATTCATGTGCACACTCTGTCTCTTTCTCAAATGAATAAAAAATCTTAAAAAAAAAAAAGAAATCCACTTATATTCCTGTCGGGTCTGGAAACTGGACTAGATACTATTAAAGCCCATTCTGACTCTGATGTCATACTTGTAAGAGTTTTGCCATTCTTTGAGCATAAGGATTAACTCTGTTCAGACTAAAATTACATCCTCTGAAACTTCAAAGCTCATGAACAAATCTTTAACTGCAGACCTGCTGACATGACATAGTATCAAAGGCAATAATAACATTTCTTCAAAGATTACATACAGACGGCCAACAAGTATGTGAAGGGATGTTCAATATCTCTCACCATCAGAGAAATGAAAATCAAAACCACAATGAGATGTCATCTCACATCCACGAAGACAGATACTTTTTTAAGAAGTGGAGAAATTGGAAACCTTATGTCCTGTTGGTGGGATCATAAAATGGCGCAGCCTCTATGGAAAACCACATGGAGTTTCCTAAAAATTAAAAATAGGGCTACATATGATACATACAGCAATTTCACTTCTGGGTATATGTTGAAAGCAGGTATTTGAACAGATATTTGCACGCCAAAGTTCACAGCAGCTTTTTCACAAGAGCCAACATGTAGAGGCAACCCAAATACCCATCAATGGATAAATGGGTAAACAAAATGTGATAGGTACACACACACACACACACACACACACACACACACACACACACACAATGGGATATTATCCAGCTTTAAAAAGGAAGGAAATCCTGTCACAGGCTACAATGTGGACGAACCTTAAAGACATCATGCTGAGTGAAATAAGCCAGTGATGAAAAGACAAATACCATACAATTCCATCTATGTGAGGAATCTGAAGTAGTCAAAAAAAATTCACAGAAAGTAGAATGGTGTTTGTAAGGGGAAGGGGGAAAAGAGAAGTTACTGTTTAATGAATACAGTTCCAGTTTTGCAATATGAAAAAGTTCTGGTGATTTGTTTCACAATTATGAATGTATTTAAGCTAGTGAACTGAACACGTAAAAATGGTTAAGGGGGTAGATTTTATGTTATGTGTTTACCACAATAAAAGAATATAAACCAAATTAAGAAAAATAAAATATATTGCTAAGTAAGAAAAAAAAAGAATGTAAACCTTATTAAGAGATAATAAAAAGACAGCCTTGCCCTTTTCTAACATTTTGGATTGTCACGAAACAGTGAGTTTATACAGTTAACATTAAGGTTTGGTCTGATAAAACATTTTCATGGAGGGGCGCCTGGGTGGCACAGCGGTTGAGCATCTGCCTTTGGCTCAGGGCGTGATCCTGGCGTTATGGGATCAAGCCCCACATCAGGCTCCTCCGCTATGAGCCTGCTTCTTCCTCTCCCACTTCCCCCTGCTTGTGTTCCCTCTCTCACTGGCTGTCTCTATCTCTGTCAACTAAATAAATAAAATCTTTAAAAAAAAAAAAAGAAAAAGAAAAAACCATGAGAAAGCCTACTGATTCCTGATCAATCAAAATGGGAAAAGAGTTCTATTCTCTCCCCTCACTTTAGTCTTCTTAGAAATTAAAAAAAAAATTTGTTGGACACAGACCTAATTTCACTCAAATTCACCAACAATAATAATTGTTCTGTTTGACTATGTCTCATTTTCCATTATAAAAAATGTCATACCTGAATTTTCCATGTGCACTCTTTATTAAAATAGCGAGAAGAGTTGAAAAAAAATTGTTTAACTCCATTGTGTGAGATAGTAGAGAGCTTACCATAATTCTAACTAGGCCTCTCTCTCTCTTTCTCTTTCTCCTCCTCCTTCTCCCTCTCTTGTCAGACAAATAGGTCTTCACTAGTTTGGACAAAAATCCACAGCCATTGTGTTATTCCTTTATCTCTCATGTTTATCAGTTAGCTTGGAGTCAAATTTAATGCCTACTTATAACAATCCATTCCAGAATCTAATAATTTAGATTAGGGATCACGCCCTGAGCCAAAGGCAGACGCTCAACTGCTGTGCCACCCAGGCTCCCCTCTCATGGTTTTTTCTAGTTCATGTTCCTGCTCCAGCCCAGAGTCTTGTTTACAACCACAAAGGCCCATGAATAATAAGCCACCCTCCCTTTATGGTTAATTGATTCCCAGTCATATTTAACGCTGTTGGTAGGATTGGGGACAAGGTAGCCTGGTGAGTCACATGTGACCAAAGTTACTGAGATGCTCTTTTTATTTTTATGTTTTTTAGCTATTTATTTTTAATATTTTTTATTCAAATTCATTTAATTAACATATAATGTATTATTAGTTTCAGAGGTAGAATTCAGTGATTCATCAGTTGTATATAATACCCAGAGCTCATTCCATCACGTGCCCTCCTTAATCTTCATCACCCAGTTACCCCATCCCCCCACCTCCCCTCCCCTCCAGCATACCTCAATTTGTTTTCTATGATCAAGAGGTTTGTCTCCCTCTCGGATTTCATCTTGTTTTATTTTTCCCTCCCTTCCCCTCTGATCCTGTGTTTTGTTTCTTAAATTTCACATATCAGTGAGATCATATAATTGTCTTTCTCTGATTGACTTATTTCACTTAGCGTAATACTCTCAAGTTCCATCCACATCATTGCAAATGGCAAGATTTCATTTTTTGATGGCTGAGTAATATTCCATTGTATGTATAGACCACATCTTCTTTATCCATTCATCTGTCGATAGACATCTGGGCTCTTTCCATAGTTTGGCTATTGTGGACATTGCTGCTATAAACATCGGGGTACAGGTACCCCTTTGGATCACTACATTTCTATCTTTGGGGTAAATACCTAGTAGATGCTCTTTTTAATTTAAATGTTTATATTTTTTATTACTGAAAATTTCAACCATATGGAAAAGGAGAGCAAGTAACACAATGAATTCCCAAGTACGCATCACTTAGCTTCCAAGATGATCAACTCATGGCCAACCTTGTTTCATATATAATTCCACCTTCTCCACTCACCCCAGGCTACTCTAAAGCAAAACTCAGACATCATATCTCTTGTGCTCGATATTCATTACCCATCTTCCAAGCAGGATAAGTGATAACCAAGAGTCCAGCCCAGAAGCAAATATATCAATGGCACATAATGAGAGCATAATAAAGATGAATGTTAAAAGCATATTAAAGAGTCATAAACTAAAGCACATTATCTTCAGTGAATATTTTCAGCATCTTATATGGAGGTCCCAAACATTCGGAGTGGTGTGTTCACAACCCAGATCCGTCCTGGTTCTGTGCCATTTGTCACAGGTCTGTGATTGTGTGAAGCCCACAGGGCCTACTTTGGGTCTGGTGACCCACAGTGCCTTTCCTCCTAACCCTCCTTTGACTAGTCTTGGGACCATGTCTGACATTCCACGTTATTGCATTTACTCCCTTTGATCTGCCACCATTGTGGGCCCCACCGAAAGCAGGACAAATGGGATTTTATCAATCGCTATCAATTTAACTCTGTTTCACAAAACTTTTTTTTTCATTACAAAACTAATATGAGTTCATGGTAGACAATATAGAAAATATAAAAAATATAAAAAAGCCCAAAAGAGAACATAAACAGCACCCATAATCAGGGGTAAACACCAGTATGTTAGTGCTCGCCTTCCATTTTTTTTTTCTAGGCACACGTACATTTTTCCTCCCATGAACATAGGATATTTTACATTTTGTCTTTAATTTGCTTTCATTACTTGATATTATAAATATATTTCTCTATGATTAAATATTCTTCCCCAACATAATTTTTTTATTTTTACAAACTATTCCATTCTAAGAAAGTACTGTAATTACTGTCCTTTTGGGGACATTTAGATTATTTGCTCTTCGTGACACTTTGGGGGGGTACTTTTTTTTTTTTTTAAGAGAGTGAGAGTGTACACATTAGGCTGGGGGGGATGAGGGGAAGGGTAGAGGGAGAGGGAAAGAGAGAATCTTAAGCAGGCTCCACAAACAGCATAGAGCTGAATGCAGGGCTCAATCTCATGACCCTGAGATCATAACCTGAGCTGAAATCAAGAGTTGGACACTTAACCATCTGAGCCACCCAGGCACCCCTGTGGGGTACATTCTCTTCTTTTTTTTAAAAAAAATATATTTTATTTATTCATTTGAGAGAGAGAGAGAGCACAAGCAGGGGGAGTGGCAGGCAAAGGGAGCAGACTCCCCATTGAGCTAGGAGCCCAACATAGGGTTCGATCATCAGGATCTGGAGATTGTGACCTGAGCTGAGGGCAGGCGCTTAACCATCTGAGTCACCCAGGTGCCCCTGTGGGGTACATTCTTAAAGCTAAACTCTGTGCATACCACTGTTTGTTTCCTTAGAAAATAATCATTGGATAGAAATAATTGGGGCCAAGGGTATGCATAAAGATCTCTTCATTTTTAAATGTGATTCCAACTACATTTTAGAAAAACTGTACCAAATTATACTCCTGCCAACAGTTTATTGATGTACTTCTGTTTCTGTACACCTTTACCAACATTATTTCTTATAAGAAAGAAAAGTCTGTTAGTTTGAAAACACACACCTGTTAGTTTTCATTGACCAGCTTAGTCTTAGGTCAGATAGAGTTCCGTAAGTTTGACTAACTAGTGATAGTGCTGGGATAGGAGGAGGAGAGGAAGAAACAGGGCATGGAATTGCTTAGTGTACTTTAAAAGTAGGGTTAGAATACAATATTTGAAAGCTGGAAAAGTCAGTCCATTAATTTCTACCACAATGTGGAACTCTTAAGGGCACTGGAGAGTCAAATATGGCACTCACCCCCACCCCCAGCCCCTCACTGCCTCAGCCGCTAGCAGAGTTCAATTCAATCGAGTCTCAAGATAAGTGGGTCTGCAGGAAGAAGGAGCACTTCTTTCCAGGCTCCTCCACCATGCTGGTCCTGTTTCCTCATTAAGAAAGTGAGAATAAACATCACACCAGTATTATCCACTTTGAAGGTTTAGTGTGGAATTAAATCAGGTCATGTATTTGAAAATATTTTGTAAACCTGAAATGCCACAAGAGTGTAGCAAGGGAATTGGAGTCTAAAGTCAGCAAGTAGGGACGCCTGAGTGGCTCAGTCGGTTAAGTGTCCAACTCTTATTTCCTCTCAGGTCGTGATTTCAGGGTTGTGAGATTGAGCCCCACATTGGGCTCTGCGCTGGGCGGGGAGCCTACTTAAGATTCTCTCTCCTTCTGCCCCTCCCTCCTCTCTTAAATAAATAAATAAACTCAGCAAGTGAAGTTAAAACTGAGTGCAAAAAAAAAAAAAACAA
>NC_048234.1:19044356-19061654 GCF_002007445.2 Ailuropoda melanoleuca | reverse complement strand
TGTCTCTATCTCCATCAAATAAAAAAATAAAATCTTTAAAAAAAATAAAAAATAAAAAAGTGGAAAAATGCAAACAACAAAAAGAGCAGACAATGAGAAGCAAGTCTTTTAATCTAGACCTCCCTCTTCCCCCTCTCTACATACACTCCATCCCCATTCACACCGTCCTCCTATTCAGAGGTAATCGCTGGGTCAATACTTAAAAAGAAACAGTTGTTAAGGGGATCTCTGGGGTCCAGAAGTTAAACAACCAACTACAGAGACTCTAAAATCCGTTCCA
This sequence comes from Ailuropoda melanoleuca, assembly GCF_002007445.2. NCBI lineage: Eukaryota > Metazoa > Chordata > Mammalia > Carnivora > Ursidae > Ailuropoda > Ailuropoda melanoleuca. The sequence continues at coordinate 19,061,374 of NC_048234.1, read as the reverse complement.
ACTCTAAAATTATGTCCAAGTCTTTCGCAGCGTATACTCTACTGAGGGTGCAAAAAAGAGATAGCCTTGTCTTGTCTAACACTGTGGTTGATAAAGGGACAGATGAATACAAATTGAAATCAGAAACATGAAGGAAAGGGGACAGGGCTCAGACTCTTTCACGTAGGTGGTTTATTTACGTATCGAATAAAAGCCCCCTCTGGGCTGTAAACTCCACGAGGGCAGGAACTCCATCGCGAGCTTTCTCTGCAGACCCTGGCACACAACAGGGGCTCAGTGGGCCAAGGACCCCACAACCCAGCCCCGGGGGGGATGGGGGGGAACTGGCAAGCCGGGAAAGTCACGTGACTCGAGTTCCCCGGCAAAACCGCCCCTCTACCCCCGAGTTGCAGCGCCAGGCCCGGCCCACAGGCCTCACCAATCCACGAAGGAAGTCAAATTTGGCTAGGCCGGGCGAGAGGCGTGTTCCACGGGTCCAGTCAGCCCGCAGCTGCGTCTCGCCGCGTTCAGCCCACTTTCCTGTAAATCTCAGGCGGTTGCCCCGCCCCCCCGGCCCAAACAATATGCTCCAGATTGCAAGTGGGAGGTGCAGAGGGGGCCAGAAGGGGACAAAAGCGCATGCGTATTGACGCAGCGCGGCGGTCGCTCGCGAAGATTGGGGCGGAGCTTCAGAAAGCCGAGCGAGGGGGAGGGGAGAGGCCTCCAGTGCGCGTGCGCGCGGCGCCCTCCCCGGCCCAACCCACGCGGCGCGGCGTGGTGACGCCCGTGCGGCCCGAGGAAGGGGTGGGGCCGGGCCGGGGCGGGCCTCCACGCTCCTCCCGCCCCCTCTCCATCCCGACTCTCCCTCCCCCTACCTCCCCCACACTGGGCCCCGTCAGGCGGAGGGTTCCTTCGTCGCTTAGCTTCGCGTCGGCCCGGCCCGGCCCGGCCAGCGGGCAGATGCCCCGAGCTGCCGCTGCCGACGCCGCCGACTCGGCCGGTGGAGGTGTGGAAGGCGGGCGTCCGGCCCCGGGCCGCTGAGTGTGACGGACGGGGCCGGGGGCCGCCGGGCGCCGCGGCGTCGGCGGCTCCGCGCGGACCATGTATTTCCTGAGCGGCTGGCCCAAGAGGCTGCTGTGCCCTCTGGGGAGCCCGGCCGAGGCGCCTTTCCACGTTCAGTCCGACCCCCAGAGGACTTTCTTCGCCGTGCTGGCCCCGGTCCGCCTCAGCATCTGGTACAGCCGAGTAAGTAGAGCCGCCCGCCGCCTCTCGCCGCTCCCTCCCCGGCGCCCTGGCACGGTCCCGCCCTCAACTTCCACCCATAGTCCCGCTCCCCTGCCCCTTGGCGCCGGACCCGCGGGTCCTCGCCGGCCGCGTCCCGGTTCGGCCGGGGCTCGGGGGCAGATGCGGCGGCGGCTGCCGAAAATCCGTGCGCCTCCCCGCGTCGGAGCGGCGGCCGCGCACCTCGCACACCCCGCGCGCCCCCTCGGCCGAGCCCAGACTTGCCCTCCACTCCCTTCCCCCAATCCCGGAGGAGCAAATTTGTTTAAACTTTCCACAAATAGAAATCTGGGCGCTGTGAGTTCCCAGCCCTCCCCTGCTGAAGGCTGTGGTTCTGGAGTTGGGGAAAGCCTATTGGGCTTCACCCAGTGCCAGACTTCCTAGGCCTGCGAGAACTTAGTTCTAGCAGCTGCAGCCAGGATTTTTTAATTTTTACGAAAGGTCTGCTTGTCCTGCTCCTCGCTTCACCCCCAAACATCTCCTGCCCACTTTTGGGCTAGTCCCTTTCTCCGCAGCTTTTGGTCTCTTCGTTAGGGAATTGTAGGGGGCTTCGGAGGAGCGGAAGTTGAACTCACATCTGTCCCCGCTGCTCCCAGGTATTTAACACCTGGAAATAGCAAGATTTGCGAAAAGCCTGTAACTGAGTTCTGTGTTTGCTTTCTGCGAGTCTTGGTTTTTCATTCTTGTATCTAATTACGAAGTACTTAAGAGAAAAAAAAAACACTTCAAAAATAATTGGTGGATGAGATACTCCCCATTTTCCGCGAACGCTTCTCTAGGTCAGTCTATGAAAGCGATAGAATAAAAAAAATGTTCTTGGTTTTTTTTTTTTTTCCTCCGCAAAGAAGGCAGTACTAATCGACGTCAGAGCGAAGTTTTTCTCTTTTTATAGCTAACTTGTCCGCGTGGAAATAGGTCGTGACCTTGGCTCTATTACATCTATGTGGCACACTGACTTTACTGGCTTGAGTTAAATTAGTGAAAACCCTCAACTGTCTTTACTGACCATTTGAATACTTACGTAAAGTCCTTGACTATTCTCACACACAGCCCTGGTAAAAGTGATGGTGGGGTTTAGATATTTCTGTTATCTTTTTTTATGTGACTGTCATAGTTAGGCTGTAAATCAGACTATTTGCCGTTGTTTGGGTCGCTTTAATTTTTAAATATATATCAAAACAAAAGAGGTTGTTATATAACCAGCAGTGTGACTGTTCTGTCTGGTGCTTGATTTCATTTTTGAATATATATATTGTATATCATTTGGTTTTTAAATGAGATACTATTTCGTTTACATTGTGTAGCCAGTAGAATTTTTGATTGCTTGGGCGTATATAACTATTATCTTTAAAAGTACATGCAGAAAAAAATAATTAGAACTTGAATTTAAATTGTCTTCTGAATTGAGTATGAATTTCACTCTAATGTAACAACCTAAAATTTATCTCTAAAAAGGTAGACCTAATTTAAGTTTAGGCAGAACTAACTTAATATGAGGGGTGAATAGACCAGAAGCCTGTAGGTTACTTTATTGCTCTATAAAAGAAACAAAAATGTACCTCAACTTCCTTCTGTATATTGTGAGTATTAAAAATCTGTTTTTGCTTTTGCAGTTGGATGCTATGTAAATAAGGCAGTCATGGAATTTAAAACAACTCCTACTCCTTCCTTTAAACTTACATCCTACACGTAGATACCTACTTTCTACGAAGTCTTGGGGTCACTACCATTAAGACCCAATGTGCAAAGTTAGGTCTAGGGAATCTGGGGGTTCACAAGTATAAGGTGAAATGAAATGCAGGAATACCTTAGGGCAGGTTGCATGTTACTGTAGGCTTTATGAATGGTTAACCTTGATCTCTGGCATCAGCTTCATCACTTTAAAAATCAAGTATTGGATCAGATGATTTTAAGGTCTGTGATTATACAGTTGGGATGATGGGAAACAGGTGCCACACTCCAGCTTTGAGTCTCTTTTGCCTGGAATATGCCTTTTTTTCGCTCTCTGAAAGGCGTGTGTGTGTGTGTGTGTGTGTTAATTTCTAAACTTACTGAAACTATGTAAGTTAAAATCAATTTCAGTTAGCAAACTTCTTTTAAAAGTGAAAACACCTCTAGCTAAATTGAAAAGCTGTCAGTTACTACTGCACAGTTTTGAGTGAATTGGTTTAAAATGTTCACATGAGAACACAAAAGCCTTGCTTTTGGAGAGATATTGTACATACAAGTAATTTTATAGAATAAAGTGAACATTGAAGATCTAAAGAAGGGTTTTATGGAGTCGAGGTCTTAAAAGCTGTTTGAGGGCATTTGGAGACAAGGAGAGACATGCACAAAGAGGTGAGGATATAATATGAAATGCTTACTTGAAATTTTGTTGGGTCTCTCTTAGTAACCATCCAGGTGTCCCTATATACGGTTATGAACAAAAGACTTCTACAGATACTCACTTTGTTTATTTTTAGTGTGAAGGTGTAACTTTTTTTTAGTGTAACATCTTGATGTAAATTTGTTTTCTCTACTTTTTGATTCTACTTAGAAGTTCTACAACTCAGGAATTTACAGCAGGGATCAATCATCCATATATTTTGGAACCCAAAAAAAGGTGCTCAAAAAATGGTTTTAGCACATGTATGTTAGATTGGGGTGATAGAGATATGTCTTAATTGATGGAGCAATTGACAGTGTATTTCTGCTAAGGGTATTGTAAAAGGACTAGTTTCAGCTTTGTGATTGAAGTTGCGGCTTAAGTCCTGTTATGGTTTATGACTGACCCATTTATGAGTGTTGTGGGAGATTGTGTTTTGTATTGTACTAGAGAGCCTAGAATTATTTCTCTAATATACTGTTGAACTATGAATATTAAAGTCCACATATGTGAACCACAAAATGTTACCTTAGAATGCTGTAATTCTAAATTAGTCTTATCTCAATTTTCAGGTCATTATTTCATATATATAAATTACCCTTAGTAGTATTTTTGAACACCTTCTGTGAAAGACAGGGTAGATAGGTAATATATGAAAGGAATGAAGGGGCATGTTACACGTAACAAAACACTCTATCCAAAGATCTTAGTGTATTAATATGATAAATGAAAATTTTGTGAGTTACCACTGTGAAGGTTGCTAATAAAAAGCTGAAATAGGCACATAATTACTGAGCTTATGAAATGAATTATGTGTCTTTGAGTAACCCTGACTAGAAACTTATGTTCTCATTGGTGTATGCTAATAATAGAGAACAAGGAGATAAATGTTCAAAGAGGCCACGTTGTAGAATTAGGTATATGGTTAACTGTGAATCCTCAGGAAGGTCATTCAATTTGTTACCTACATTTTCCCACTCTCCCCTTTGTTACCTTCTCAACTCTGTTCTATTGCTGACTGCCTCCAGAGAGCCTTCTGTGTAAACTCACTGCTTAGAAGTCCTTTAGGGTTCACCGTTGGTTGAAGAATGAAGTTCAGACTCCTTACTTTGTTATCAGAGACACTCCCCTCTTGGGATGATCACTTGCCCCATCTCTGCCTATCAGAATATTATCCATCCTTTAGTTTCTGTTGAAATCCTGCTTTCTCTGTGAGTTATTATTTATCATAACCAGAAAGGTTCATTTTTTTGATGAACTAATGTTTGTATTGTAAGCTTTGCACATATGATTTTTTTTTTTAAAGATTTTATTTATTTGAGAGAGAGACAGCCAGCGAGAGAGGGAACACAAGCAGGGGGAGTGGGAGGGGAAGCAGCAAGCTCCCAGCGGAGGAGCCTGATGCAGGGCTCAGTCCCAGAACGCTGGGATCACACCCTGAGCCGAAGGCAGACACTTAATGACTGAGCCACCCAGGTGCCCCTGCACATATGATTTAATTCTCCAATTAGATTGTAAGTTTCTGGAGGGCAGAGATGATCTTCTTTTGTACTATCCATAATGCTTTGTACAAACGCATATGTTTAATAAGTATTTTAAAAAATAATGAATTTAGGGTATCCTATGCATAGCACAGAACGTTTTAAAGGTTTAATAAATGGAAGGTTTTTAAATGTTGACATGTAATAAAAACAAACATGGTAGTACTAAATTACGAGTTAAATTCAGAAAAAGTTAATTTAGGGAGGGTAATTTAAGTAAAAGTGAATTAAGTACTTTTTTTTTTTTTAATTACACACAGTCCAGTTATATTAGAAAAGAGTAGTACGTGTTATTCACAGTAGCCAAGATAGGGAAACGACCTAAGTGTCTGTTAGTGGACGAATGTATAAGATGTGGTATATATACACAGTGGAATATTCTTCAGCCACGAGAAAGGATAGCTTTCCATTTGCAGCAACATGGATGGACCTTGAGGGCATTATGCTAAGTCAAATAATACTGTATGATGGCACTTGTGGAATATAAAAAAGGCAAATGCTTAGAAATACAGACTAGAATGGTGGTTACCAGAGGCTAGGAGGCGTGGCCAATAGTTGTTTAAAGGGCACAGACTTCAGCTGTAAAGTGAGTAAGTTCTGGGGATATACTTAAAAGTTGCCAGGATAGTAGATCTTCAATGTCCTCACTATGGAAAAGAAAGGATAAACGTGATGCAGGTGTTAGCCAACACTGTAGTGGCAATCATTTTGCAAGATATGAGTGCATCAGACAACATGTTGTACATCTTAGACGTATGCAGTGTTGTATGCCACTTATAAATCTGTAGAGCTAAGGGGAAAAAGTGGTACATGGTAAAGAGTCCTCTACCAAAACTTAAACTGTTGTACAGTTTTATAACCACCAGTTGAACTCCTGGTTCCCAGTCTGTGTTTATATTGAAGTGATCTGTGGAAAGGGTGGTCCCACCCAAAAAAAAAAGCAGTATAAACATTTAAATAAAGACATTTCACCCATCTTCTTCAGGTGCTTGTGAATCATTGATGTGGCCCATAGTACAGGTAAACATTCATTCTGAGTTTACTGTGGACTAGGTGCTTTACATCATGGGAAGCAATGGTTCTTGAATTTCAGTCCTTCACATGCCTCATTCATGATTTTTGCCCTATTCTTTGATAGTACTTCTCCAGTCTAACTTTTAAACTTGAAATTCTTTTTCAAAATAATTTTTGTCTTTGCAATAAATGGAAAGCTAGCACCACTTGGATGAATACAGGGTTACTGTGTGAGGAAGTAAAATGAAAACAATGTTACGAAAATCCAGGTTCCTGCCAAAGGCTCTTTCCTTTTTCTTAAAAGGAGCAGTTAGCAGGTACGTGAGAAGCGTTCAGAGGTAAACTAGCACCTCTGACAGATTTCCTCTTTACCGAAATCAAAAAGATTGAAGAAGAATTGGAGAAATTATTTTCTCACTGTATGATTAAATAGGGTAGTGACTGTCACCTGAAATGGTGGTATAGGAAATACTGTGTTAAGGCATTGTATTTACTGCTAAATATGCAATTTATCAAATCAGAATAAATTCACAATTTAAAAGCATTTAAAAATAATCCAGAATTCAAACTTGCCACAAAGTGAGAGAATTAATTAAAAATACTTTATTGACTATCAAGCATCAGTTGTTTGGGATCAGGGTATGTTACCTTTCTTTTAAATTCATTATAATTGCTTTGAGTTGCTATCCCAAACCTGTCTCACCCAGTGATTTGCCTTATGTCCGTAATAAATCATACGTAAATTTACATACNAAAGTGAGAGAATTAATTAAAAATACTTTATTGACTATCAAGCATCAGTTGTTTGGGATCAGGGTATGTTACCTTTCTTTTAAATTCATTATAATTGCTTTGAGTTGCTATCCCAAACCTGTCTCACCCAGTGATTTGCCTTATGTCCATAATAAATCATACATAAATTTACATATGAGATTTTGAATATTACTGTGGATATACAGTAGAATTTGCTGTGGTTTAATTTTTTAACAGCTTTATTGAGGTGTATAAAATAAACATATTGTAAATGTACACTGATTTTTAATGAATTTATAGAGTTGCACAACCATCATCACAGTCTAGTTTTAGGACATTTATAGTAACCCAGAAAGTATCATGCTCATTTGCATTTAACTTCTCGCACTCCAGCCCCAGGAAACCATTGGCCTTTTTTTGTCCCTTTAGATTTGGCTTTTCTAGAAATGTCTTAGAAAGGTAATCCTATAATGTGTGGTCTCTTGTGTCTGGCGTTTATTTAGCATACTGTTTTTGTGGTACTCCTTTTCATAACTGAGTATTATGCCATTGTGTGGCTGTACCACATCTTAAAAATCCATTTACCAGTAGATGATATTTGGTTGTTTCTGTTATGGGGTCATTATGGGTAATGCTGTTATAAACAACTGTATGTATGTCTTTGCAAAGATGTATAGTATTACTTCTTGTGGGGAGATACTGAGGAATGGAACTATTGGGTCATCTAGTAAGTTGATGTTTAGCTTTTAGGAAACTGCCAAACTATTGCAAAGTAGTGGTAGCATTTACAGTCCTACCAGCAAAGTATGAAAGGTTCTGTTTCTCCACATCCTTCTCAACACTTGTGTTTTAAGTCTTTTTTATTACAGTCAATTTAGTGGGTTTGTACTGTTTTCTCATTGTGACTTTAATTTGTACTTTTCTAATAACTGAGAATGTTTACCATCTTTCCATGAGCTCATTAGTCATTTGTATGCCTTATTTGATGACATGTCTATTCAGATCCTCGCCCCCCCCCTTTTTTAATTGGAGTGTTTTTGCGTTAGTGAGTCGTAAGCGTTCTGGATTTTCAGGTTCTTGGTGTCTTTTGGAGAGTAAAAGCTTAATTTTAATGAAGTCTAGCCTTTTTTTTTCCTTCTTTTATGAATCATGCTTTTTGTGTGCTGAAAAAGCTTTTGGCCAATGCAAGGTCATAACATCTTATGTTTTCTTTTATAAGTTTTATAATCTAAGCTTTTATACATAGGTCTGTCATCCATTTTGAGTTGACTTTTTTGTTTGTAAAGATCTAAGTTCAGTGTTTTTTGTTTTTGTTGTAGTTTTTTAAACCTGTAGATCCAGCTGTCTTAGCACAATTTCAGAAAGACTCTTCACTATTCAATTGCATTGTTACCTTTTTCAAACATCAATTGACTGTAACAATAAAGGATTATTTTTGAATTTCCTATTATGTTTTATTCAGCAACATGTCTGTTATGCAAGCATCACACTGTAGCTTTGTAACAAGTTTAGAAAAAGTCCTATTTTGTTTCCAAAATTATTTTGCCCATTCTAGATCGTTTGCATTTCTGTATAAATTTTAGGATTACCTTGTCAATTTCTACCAAAAACAAAACAAAAAAACCCCCAAAACAAAAATCAGGATTTTGAGGGGATTGCACTAGATCAGTAGAGAGAATTGGTATCTTAATGGTATAGAATATACCAGTCTATGAACATGCTATGCAGTGTTTTTTCATTTATTTAGATTTAAATTTTTTTTTTCCTTAGCGTTATTTTGTAGCTTTCAGTGCACAGGTCTTCACTTTTGTTAAATTTATTCCCAGGTAATTTTATTTATCTTTTGTGATGCTCTCGTGATGTAATCGTTAATTTCATTTTCAGATTGTTTTATGTATATAGATGCAAAATTGATTTTTGTATATTGCTGTTTTGGAGCCTTGTCAAAACTTAATTCTCATAGGGTTTTTTTTGTTGTTTTTTTAAAGATTTATTTAAGAGAGAGCACAAGCGTGCATGTGCAAGTGGGGGAAAGGGCAGAGGGAGAGGGAAAGAGAATCTCAAGCCGACTCTGTGCTGAGCACAAAGCCCTACATGGGGCTGATCTCACAACCCTGAGATCATGGCCTGAGCCAAAACCCAACAGTTGGATGCTCAACCGACTGAGCCACCTGGGTGCCCCTCAGTTTTTGGGGTTTTTTTGTTAGAACTAATAAGTTCAGCAGAATTGCAAAGCACAAAATCAACATGGCAGAAATCAGTTGCATTTCTGTACAATAACAATGAACATCCAAAAATGAAGTTCAGAAAACAATTTACAATAGCATCAAAAAGAATTAAATACTTAGGATTAAACTTAACTAAGGAGGTGAAAGACTTGTGTGCTGAAAACTATAAAACAGTTGCTGAAAGAAATTAGAGATGTAAATAAATGGAAAGAAATACTATATTCACAGATTATTAAGATGCCAGGACTACCCAAAGCAATTTACAGATTACTGTGATCCGGGGCTTTCTTTTTGGTAGAAATATAAAAATCCATCCTACAATTAATGTGGAATATCAGGCATTTCCTCTCATCAGTTTTGGTAACATTTTAGCAATTTTGTAGATCTTTTCAGAGAGCCAACTTTTGGTTTTACTGATCTTTTACTGATCTATTTTGTGTTTTCTGTTTTTTTCTGCATTGATTTTTAAATTATTTTCTTTGGGTTTGGTGTTGTATGTTCAGTGGGTTTGGACAAATGTATAATGACCTGTATCTGTCATTGTAATATCATGTAGAATATTTTCCTTGCCCTTGCAATCCCTTGTGCTCTGCCTATTCATCTCCCCCCCCACCAAACATTTGATATACACTAATTTTATTTTCACTTCAGTTAAAATTTAATCATTTCTTTGAATCATTACATGTGTTATTTACAAGCATGTGGTTTAATTTCCAAATATTTGAGGATTTCCCAAATTTTTTGTTATTGATTCCTAACTTAATTCCATTGTGGCTTGGGACTATGCATTGATTGATTTTATTCCTTTAAGGTTATTAAAACCTGTTTTATGGATTAGCATATGCTTTGTGTTGGAAATGTTTGATGTGCACTTATAAGGAATATTCTGCTATTGGCAGAGTGTTCTCTAAATGGTAGGTTAAATTGGTTGACATGGTTGTTCAAGTCTTCTATATCCTTATCAATGTTCAGTCTAGCTCTGTCAGTTAATGAATGGATAAACAAAATATGTACACACAATGGAATATTACTCATCCTTAAAAATGAAGCAAATGTTGGTACATACTAGAACATAAAAGAATCCTGAAAACATGCCAAACGAAATAAATTTATCACTAAAGGACAAATATTGTGTTTCCACAACAGTGAAATTCATAGAGACAGAAAATAGAACAGTGACTGCCAGGTAACAGGACAAGGGAGAATTAGAGTATTATTGTTTACTGGATATGGAGTTTCAATTTGGGAAGATGAAAAACATTCTGGGAATGGATGGTGATGGCTTTACAACAATGTGAACGTACTTAAATCCATAGCACTATACATTTNTGGTGATGGCTTTACAACAATGTGAACGTACTTAAATCCATAGCATTATACATTTAAAGATTATTAAAAAGGTAAATTTGTTATGCATATTTTACCACTTCAAAAAAATGAAAAGTAGAGGCGCCTGGTTGGCTCAGTTGGTTAAGTGTGTGCCTTCGTCTCATGATCCCTGGGTCCTGGGATCAAGTCCCGCATCGGGCTCCCTGCTCGGTGGAGAGCCTGTTTTTGTTTATCCANTAAAGATTATTAAAAAGGTAAATTTGTTATGCATATTTTACCACTTCAAAAAAATGAAAAGTAGAGGCGCCTCGTTGGCTCGGGTTGGTTAAGTGTGTGCCTTCGTCTCACGATCCCTGGGTCCTGGGATCAAGTCCCGCATGGGGCTCCCTGCTCGGTGGAGAGCCTGTTTTTGTTTATCCATTCATTCATTGATGGACACTTTGGTTGCTTCTATTTTTTAGCTGTTGTGAGTAATGCTGCTGGAACATTTGTGTTCGAGCGCCTGCATTTGGTTCTTTGGTGTATATATCCCAAAGTGGAATATGTGGATTATATGGTAATTCTATGTTTAGTCTTTTGAGAAATTGCCATACTGTTTTTCACAGTGGCTGCACCATTTTACAGTTGCACCACTGGCAATGCACAAGGGTTCCAATTTCTCCACATTCTCACCAATACTGTATGTATTCTTTTCTGGGTTTTTTGTTGTTGTTGTTCTTTTCTGTGGTTTTTTTTTTTTCTTGTTCTTTTCATTTTTCACCATTGAATGTAATATTGACTGTAGATTTTCCCTACATGGCTTTTGTTATGTTTAGGTGGTTTCCTTCTGTTGGTAGTTTGTTGAATGTTTTGATCATGAAAAGGTGTTGAGTTTTGGCAAATGCTTTTTCTGAATCCATTGAAATGGTCGTGTGTTTTTTTCTTCATTCTGTTAATGTGGTGTATTGCACTGATTTTCATGTGTTGAATCATCCTTGCGTTCTAGGAATAAATCACACAGGTCATAGTTTATAATTCTTATGCGATTGAATTTGGTTTGCTAGTGTTTTGTTGAGGAATTTTGCATCTGTATTCTTTAGGGATATTGACCTGTACGTAGTTTTCTTTTCTTGTAGTGTCTTTTTCTTTAGTATCAGGGTAATAAGAATAAGTTAGAATAAGTTAGTAAATGTTCCGGCCTCAATTTTTAGAAGAGTTTGAGAGAAGAATTGGTGATAATTTTCCTTTAAATGTTGGTAGAATCCACTAACCGAATGGTCATGGGCTTTTCTTCATTGCGAGGTTTTTGATTACTGATTCAGGATTCTTACTAGTTACAAGTTTATTCAGGTTTCTATTTTTTTTTTTATGATCGAGTCTTGGTTGGTTGTTTTTAAGAATTTATCCATTTCACCTAAGATTATGTAATTTGTTAGCATATAGTTCATAGTAGTGTCTTCTTGCTCATTTCTGAGTTTAGTTTTTTGAGTCTTTTTTTTTCCTTAATCTAGCTAAGGTTTCATAATTTTGTTGATCTTTTTGAAGAACCAACTCCTGGTTTCTTTGATTTTCTCTCTCTTTTTTAAAAAAGATTTTATTTATTCATTTGAGAGAGAACACGAGAGAGCGAGGGAGCGCGAGCACGCTCAAGTATGAAAGGGAAGCAGCGGCAGAGGGAGAAGCAGATTCCCCGCTGAGCAGGGAGCCTGACTTGGGGCTCGATCCCAGAGCCCCAGGATCCTGACCTGAGCTGAAGGCAGACACTTAACTGACTGAGCTACCCACGCACCCCGATTTTCTCTATTTTTTTAAATTCATTTTATTTGTCTCTTCTTTAATCTTTATTATTTCCTTATTCTAGCTTTGGGTTAAATTGTTCTTTTTGTGTTCTCATAAGATGTAAGGTAAGATTGATTTGAGACTTTTTTTCTTTTTTAATATAACCATTTACGATAGTACATTTTCCATTTTGCACTGCTTTTGTTGCATCCCATACATTTTGGTTATGTTGTGTTTTCATTTATCACAAGGTATTTTCTGATTTCCCTTGTGATTTTTTTTTCCTTTCCCATTGGTTTAAGAATTTGGTTGCTTAATTTCCACATGATTTGTGAGTTTCCAGGTTTATTTTTGCTGTTGATCTTTAGTTTCATTCTATTGTGATCAGAAAAACTACTTTTGATTGTTTCAGTCTTTATAAGTTTATTAAGACTTGTGGCCTAATTTATGGTCTGCCTTGGAGAATATTCCATGTGCACTTGGCAAAAATGTATATTTTTCTGTTGTTGCATGGAGTGATACGTATGTCTTTTTGGTCTAGTTAGTTTATAATGCTGTTTTGGTTCTCTGTTACCTTATTTTCTGTCTGATTGTTCTATTTCCCATCACCTTCTTTGAGGTATTACTGTGTAGTATGTTACTTCTGTGTATGTTGTAAGCATACGTAAATACAGTGTATTATATCATTGTCCCTGAACAACACAAGGATTAGGGACGCTGATCCCCTGCACAGTCACAAATCCATGTATAACTTTTGATTCTCCCCAAACTTAACTACTAATAGGTTACTGTTGACTGAAAACCTTACTAATAACAGTTGGTTAATGCATATTTTGTAGGTTGTATGTATTATATATTGTATTCTTACAATAAGATAAGCTAGAAAAAAGAATATGTTATTAAGAACATTATAAGGAACAAAACATGCATTACTGTATTGTTGAGAAAAGTCTTTCATAGTTCAAACCTCTTTTATTCAAGGTTCAACTGTATTTTTAAAAACTATTGTTTTATAAACTCTGATATTTTTTAGAGAATTTAAAAGGAGAAAAGATTAAAGTGTGTATTTTTATTTATGTGTATATTTAGCATTTCTTTCGCTCTGTGTTTCTTCCTTTGGATTTGAGTTACCGTCTGTGTTAGTGTTCCCCCAACCCCTACCTGGTTCAGTGATTTGCTAGGAATGCTCCTAGTACTGAGCAAATAGTCCTACTCATGTCTACAATTTGTTACAATAAAAGGATACAAAGCAAATTTGCCAAAGGTAAGTCTCGTTGGGGATAATCTCTTGGAACCAGGTGCAAGCTTTCAATAGTCCTTTTTCAGTACAGTCATATAAGATGTGCTTATTTCTTCCAGTATCAGATTTTTGTGACAGCATATGTGTAGTGTTGACGACCTGGGAAGCTCATTATAGACTTATTCCCCGAGGCTTTCTAGTAGCCCATACCCTGAAGGAAAACAGGTGTTTCAGCATAAACCATGTGTTTTGTAGAGTTTAGACGCATTTAGCGTTTTCTATCAGTTAAGCAGTGGTGAGAGCCCTCCCCAAATCCAAGTTCCCAGATGCCAGCCTAGGATCAACCTTACATGCAGACTTTTTTTAGTATAGCAATCTCAGGCTTATTAATTTTTTCTGCATGCCATTTGATATCATTTCTTGTTTTCTGAGAGATCTCTTAGTATTTTTGTAAGGCACGTTTGCTAGCAACAAATTTTCAATCTGTTTATCTGGAAATACCTTTCCTTTGAAGTTTTGAAGAATAATTCTGTTGGATATAGAATTCATGGCTGACAGGTTGGTGGGTTTGTTTCAGCTTTTAAATATTTTGTTTCATTGCTTTCTGGCCTCCATTGTTTCTGGTAAGAAGTCAGCTGTTAATCATATTTTTGTCCTTTGTGATCAGTCATTTTATTTTTGTTCTTCCAACATTTTCTTGTTGGCTTTCAGTAGTTTGTGTGTGGTGTATGTACATAGGAACGTATGTAGGAATTTATCCCACTTAGGTTTTGTCAAGCATTGTGACTCTGGGGCTTAATGTCTTTTATCAAACTTGGGGCATTCACAGCTAGTATTTCTTCAAAAAAAATTTTTTTTAATGCTTTGTAACATTTCCTGGAACTTCCCATTATACCTGTGTTGCTTCACTTGTCCCACAGCCTCTGTTGCTCCCTTCACTTCAGACTGTTTTCTGTTTTTTAGATTGGATAATTTTATTGAACTATTTTCGTGTTTGTTTTTTAATTTTTGTCCTCTAGGATCTGCTGAGTGTATATAATGAAGTTTTCATTTTAGTTATTACACTTTTAAATTCTAGAATTTCTAGAATTGGTTCTTTTTTATTGCTCTTTATTGAGATTCTCCAGTTGTTGAGGTATCTTCATATTTTCCTTTATTTCTTTAATATAGTTACCGTGACTGTTGTGAATTTTTGTCTTCTATTCAAGGCCCACTCAGAGATAGTTTCTTTTTCCATCAGTCTGGGTCACACTTCTCTGGTTTCTTTGTAGGTTTTCTAGTTTTTTGCTTATAATTGGGTATTTCAGATAATTTATGTTCCTGAGGGTCATTGTTGCTGATTTTGTGTTTTAGTGTCGTTTTTTAGTAACTCATCTGATTTAATTTGTAAAATTTATCTCCCCTGCAGTGTACAGCCACTGACTGACTTCTCTGCTTTATTTTTTCTAATTTTTATCATGGCTTCCTAGGGGTTGCCTCTATGTTTGGAAAAACATCTTGAGCTAGTAAAGCATCTCTTCTCTGTTGATTAATCTGTATGTGTTGGGAAGTGCTTGCAAAGTTCAGGAGTGTGTGTGTGTGTGTGTGTGTGTGTTGGTTCCAGCTTTTACTTCCTTGACTTTCTTGGGAACAGCCTTCTGGTGTGCCAGTGATGATGGGGGGGGCAGGGGTTGGCCTTTCTTTGCTATTCTCTGTGCATTTACCCAGCCTCTCTGTTAGATAGGGATGAGTTAGAGCTTGGGTCCTTTAGGGTTTTCCTCTTCATAAGTAAGAAAAACTGTCTAAAAGTGCACTGAGGATATGTGGTGGGCTTTTCTGTTCCCTCTCTGGCTTTCTCATTTCCAGAGTCTCCCTGTGAACATTTCTGGATGGTTGAAGGATGTGCTGCTTGCCCAAACCAGGTCTGCAAACTCTGGCCAGCAGCATTGTCAGCTTTCCAAGGAATTTGCTATTTTTACTGACAGTGCTGAAGAGTGCATTGCCCTCTGCTTCATGCCAAGGCAGCCCACCTCGGGCAGCAAAACTGCTGCTTTTTCACGGACAGCCCCATCCTGGTGGCACTACTACGTACCAGTAAAGCTTTGGGGAGAGAATAGGAACAGTCCTGGAAAGAAGATCATCTATTCCCATCGTTGTTATCTGAAGTTCAACAGTTTTTCATGAATAAACGTTTCTTGATTTTTTTATTTGCCTTTCCCAAATATTTGAAGTGGTTGTTTTGACAGTTGTATGGCTATTTTTTGGGGATGAGATTTACCAGCATCTTACACTATGCCATTGTTGGAAGTCCTTGTGTTTTAACTTCTGCTAGGCAATTTTGTTTTCTTGACTTAATGGGGTAAAATTGATCAAATTGGTTGTGTCAATTTTCAGTTATATATTTAGAAAAAATAATTTCTTAGTTTTTTTCTGCAGGCAGATGTAATTGTGTTGTCTTCTTGCCATTTGGGAAACTGAGCTGTTTCGTTCCCTTTTGTGTGTTTGTGTATGTGTGCGTGCATGCACACATGTGTGCGCACACACACAGGGAAGGTGGTAAAGAGAGAGTATATTCAAATCTGGTTATTTACAGCACAGTATTCAGTAGCTTTTAGGTCTCCTTTATCTGCTATTGCCGTGATTGTCAGTACTTCATTTAAGATCCAGATCCACTACCATCATCTCTGCTGCCATCATCAGTGTTTTTGAAGCACAAAGATGATAAAATTTTTGCTTTTTCTTGTTCAGTCTCAGTCACATGAAATGTAAAATCCATTTGACCTTGAACTAAAAGAGAACAAATTAGCAAGTATTAAGTATATATTGTATGTCAGTCTTTAAGGGTTTTTTTTTTCCTTTGTCTCTCTGATTTATTTCACTTAGCATAATGCCCTCATTAACGTATAGTTACCATGCTGTACATTATATCCCCATAACTTATTTATTTCATAACTGGAAATTTGTATATTTTTTTAATAATAATATTTTTTTATTATGTTAGTCACCATACAGTACATCCCTGGTTTTTGATGTAAAGTGCCATGATTCATTAGTTGCTATAACACCCAGTGCACCATGCAATACGTGCTCATTACTACCCATCACCAGCCTATCCCATTCCCCCCCCGAAGCCCTCAGTTTGTTTCTCAGAGTCCACAGTCTCTCATGATTCATTCCCNTTTCTTTATCCCTTTCTTCCCCTACCGATCATCCTAGTTCTTATGTTCCATAGATGAGAGAAATCATATGATAATTGTCTTTCTCTGCTTGACTTATTTCACTTAGCATTATCTCCTCCAGTGCCGTCCTTGTTGCAGCAAATGTTGAGAAATCGTTCTTTCTGATAGCTGAGTAGTATTNTCGTATGATAATTGTCTTTCTCTGCTTGACTTATTTCACTTAGCATTATCTCCTCCAGTGCCGTCCTTGTTGGAGCAAATGTTGAGAAATCGTTCTTTCTGATAGCTGAGTAGTATCGTATTGTATATATGGACCACATCTTCTTAATCCAGTCATCTGTTGAAGGGCATCTCGGCTCCTTCCACAAT